>NC_089219.1:70182385-70482385 GCF_963924675.1 Phocoena phocoena | reverse complement strand
AATCACTCCTTTATCTATAGTATGCAAGCCCATGAAGTAGGTACTATCATTATCCCTATTTTACAGATAATAAAACTATGGCACAGAAATGTCAAGTAACTTCTCTGAAGCTGCTGATCTAGTAACGAGCTGGATACAAACAAAAGTGTATAGGGACTTGTTTTAGTAGCGAAGATCAACTTGTAGATAGAGTAGTCATAGAACACTCCATATATGGAGATATGTATGAAGAACACTTCAACTTTTTCCTGAGAAACACTCAGGAGAGGGGAAGGAGAGGCAGGCTTGCATAAGTGGAAAAACATTTTGTTCTTGGATAGGAAGACTTAATACCGGAAATGTTCACATAACATTTTATACAATATTTATTACAGCAATATTTTCAATAGGAATGACTGGAAATATTCCACAATTCCATACATAAATGATTGGTTAAATAAACTCAGTTTTATCCATACAATGAGATAGTATGCAATTGGTTAAAAATAAATAGATAAATAAGGTTGATTGATATGCACTGGTATGAAAAGATAACCAAGCTTTATCGATAAGTGAAAAAAAGAAGGTACAGAACAATATATACAATACTCCTATTAATCTAGAAAAAGAAGATGTATAGATATAAATTTACCATAGATATGTATGCATATGAAAATTTCTATAGGAATATATGAGACTAGTAACATTGTTTAGCTCTGGGAAGTTCACCTGGTGTTTGGGTAGAATTGGGAGTAGAGAGAGGTATTTTAAAGCGGTATTAATTTTTAAGAATATTACTGTGATTTTTAAAAAAACATGTTAGCATGCTTTTTTTAATTAAAAAAAAAAAAATAGGGGCTTCCCTGGTGGCACAGTGGTTGAGAGTCTGCCTGCCGATGCAGGGGATACGGGTTCGTGCCCCAGTCCAGGAAGATCCCACATGCTGTGGAGCGGCTGGGCCCATGAGCCATGGCCGCTGAGCCTGCACATCCGGAGCCTGTGCTCCGCAACGAGAGAGGCCACAACAGTGAGAGGCCCGCGTACCGCAAAAAAAAAAAAAAAAAAAAAAAAAAAAAAATATATATATATATATATATATATATATATATATATATATATATATATAAATGATCTATATAAATGATCTGCCAAGATTAGGTTGTGTCAGGAGTGCAAAGAATCAGCAAAGAGAGTATCTAGAATAGCCCTGAAATGAAAGATATTGAAGTAATATGTAGGAAATAAAAAGATTGAGAAAGATACTGATAATAATTTTCTAAATTGACTATGGCTATGGTACTTCTTGTTCCAGAACGTTCTTATACTGTTCCTAAAAGAAAGTTGACACTTCAATGAAAAGGAAAGGAAAGAAAGAAAAAAGCAAACAAGGAACAAGAAAGTGACAACACGTTAGTAATGCACCACTAGCATTACAATACAAATGATCACTTTCATGACCTACAAAGATAATTTTAATGTAAAAAAACTAGCCGAGAGATTCAAAAGTCAATGAAATCTATTAATTAGTTTTCTAAACCTCGCTCCCAAAAATCTGTTTTTCAGAACTATGATCCTATGTAGACTACTCTAAACCTAATATAGAGTTAACACAGAGCAAAACTTCATTAATTTGGACTTGGGATGATATATACAGTATATTATTCTATTCAAAGAAATCCTAATTTTACAGTGATATCTAGCACATGCAATAACCTGATGGTAAGTTAATAAAATATTGCCTGTTAGATATTCTAGTACATACTTGTGTCTGTTCTCTGTTTGCATTTATTAGGGCTTCCTTAAATATGGTTCTATCATGATAAATTTTCAAAATAAGCCTTCGAATTCCTGAGGGATCTTATAAATAATCAAATAAAATTTAGTGTTAGTCTATTGTTAAAGATTTTATTTTATATTAATATTCTGAGGATTGTTAACTTATGGTTGCCATATATGTTACTTTTCAGACAAATCATTTTATTAAATAATCAGATAATTAGTTCTCCAAGTATGACAGGTAACTTTGTGATTACTACATATTTCTTATATTGAAAGGGAAACTCATACACTACAGAAAAATTGTAATGGCTGCTTTCAAAATTGAGTACATACTCACTGATTGAATCTTTTGGGAAATGTAGTTTAATTTTCAAAATATGAGAAGATAACTCTATAATTCAGTGTTTCACATTTCCTCCTAAATTAGTTAAGTCCAATGATCTTAATGAAATCTAAGACCTCTAGGTTTTTTTAAACATTGGTGATCACTGCACAGGTGTACAAATGGAGATGTAGGAAGTGGAGAAAAGTAAAAATGTGTTTTGACAGCATAATATAGTCTGGAAGATATTTTTCTGAATTCCAAAAATTGCCCAGAGATATTTTTGTTATTTGCCTCTTTCTTCTAGATGTTGGTGCTGAAAAAGCAAAATAAAAATAGCAATCACAATTTCTAACAGTTGAATATTCTGAGAGATTGAAATTTCATTAATTGTGGTTTTTACAGTACTTGGAGCTGGTTTGTTTAAAAAGAAATATAGATGTGTCCCTTGGGTTTTTGTTTCCATGGTTCACCTCTTTCGCAAGCTTCACTTTATGCTCTCTACTGCAAAGAAGAAATGTCAATCCAATCTCTAAATTCTAAAAAAGTAAAATTTGAGAAATGTTTCTTAAAATATTTTATTACTAAAGTAAATTTAAAATTTCAACCTTATTAAATTGCCTGTTATCTTTAAAGTTTTTTATGGTTTATTCCTGTTTTGTCAATATAAGAACAATATAGTTTTTATAGAAAATGTTGAAAATATAGAATATATATTTTTTCATATACCACACTCAACTATGGACCTCATAGACAAACTCTTAATTGTTTTTTTCAAAAACACTATAAATAAATTAATAATAAATATATTTCCTGGATACTCCCGGGAATAAACCTTGTGGAACTCCAGTGCACTGGTTCAAGAGAGCAAAAAGAACTAGTAATGTTACAACCAAATGATTAAAGGAAAACAAGTGTTTTATTTACATATAACCTTTTAAAATATTCTAAAATATTTGTCCATTTACTCATTTATTCTTTCATTCATCCACCAAATTTTACTATGTGCCTAATATAAACCAGATGACAAGCTAAGTGCTGGTTACATAGCGAAGAAAAAATAGGCATATGTTTCTGCCCCCTTTGAGCTTAGAATTCACAGGGGAAAACAGATATTACAAAATAAAAATCAACATTTACTTCATTATACATTATAAGTTGTATAATACTTCTTTTTTAGGTGCTTATTTTCCACTTAATATATCATGCAAGTACTATTTTTAGAAGAGATCATCCCAGTCCTCTGCTCAGAACCTCTGGTGGCCTCCCATCTGATTCAGAAGGCCCAAGCCCTTCCCTTGGCCTACAGGCACTAAATGCTGGTGGCTGCTCTCTGACTTCATTGCTGCTTCTTTCCTCACCCACTGTAGTCATGCTGGCTTCCTTGTGGCTTCTCAGTCACACCAAGGTGACCTTCACCTGAGGCGTTAAATTCCCTAGTCATTTATCCTAGCGTGCTCGGCTTCCAAATACCTTACTGTCTAACTTGTTATTTTCAGCTCTCAGAGGTCTTCATTGGCCACCCAAATGAATAACCCCATCCTCCAATCCAGTTCTTAATTTACCTGATTCTTCTTCACAGCTTCACACATTGTGACGTATTACATCCTGTGGTTATTGACAGACTCTCCCTTCAAGAATGCTAGCTCCATGAAACTAGGGATATTGTTCTCAACACTGCCTTATCTCCAATATCAAGAACACTGCCTGGCACTTAATAAGAACTAAATGAATATTTGTGAAATGAATAAATTAATAGGAAAAAAAGATGAAAAAAAATCTTAGTCACTGAAGGTTTTTATTTGCAGCATTAGAATATTTAATGATATAAATACATCATAATTTATTTAATGAATCTCCTATTTTTAGCCATTCAACTAAATTAATTTCCTTTTGTTTTTCTTTTTATAAACAGTGCTGCTAGGCACTACATTGTGGTTAATCACCTGGTATTATTTCTTTAGGATAAACTCCAGGAAGTAGGATTTTTCAGACTATGTAATTATTCAGCCAATATTAAATAATGAGAAAATACCTATTATTGCTAAGGAAGGTCTCTATCTGAAATATACTGAAGTTCATTGAGCGGTTAGCTTCTAGGCTCTCTATTCAAAAGCAAACTTCCACTCAGATTATTTGGGGAGCATTTCCATGCCTCTTGTCACGGTTTCTGTTGAATTCAATTTTAAGTTTTCTCCAGTCACAATTTTTAATCACAATTTGTCTAGGAAGGTAACACAAATGTGAGTTCTAATGTGTATAATATATATATGCCTCAGAAATTTTTTTAAAATATCACTTCTAAAAAATCCAATAACTTTATTTTAAGTATCAGAATAGGAAACATAATTAAGGACACATAAAGTGATCTATCCACAACTATTTGACTTGGAAGTAGATTAAAATCTTAAATTATTGCTGCAGTTACCTAAGTTAAAAAAGACTCAAATATAAGAGCTAAAACCAGTCAAAGTTTCTCAAGTCAGCTGCACTATCTCCTACAGAGATAATCTATGCTAGTAGTATTTATCATTTAAACAGTCCTTGTTCAAAGACCATTGATGATGTTATATTGTCAAAAGAAAGAACTTCTAACTGACAGTTTATTCAGCATGAGAAGGAAAGAATGAAGGAGGCTATTTGCATTTAGCTCACATTTTAAAACAGAAAGTAAAGAGAACACTTTCCAAATGTGACACCAACTCCCCCCTCCCTCTTTTTTATTGAAGCTCTGTTTTAGTTTAGAAAGAAATTCTAAATTGACATTTAAATGGTGGCAGGGCAATTCTCCTCTGCTTTGTGAAACGGTCTCTGGAAATGTACAATTATGCTGTCATCTTTAGCACTCCACATTGGACAGAGTTTAATTATTAATGTGTTTCCCTCAGAGAATGACTCGATCATGTCACAACTCTAGACAAATACAGCTAATGCAAAATCATAAAATATTCACTTGAATACTGCTGAACTGACAGGAAATTAATTCTATGAACACTTTTCATATTACCAGAAAATTAGTTTCAAATGCATAAGACTGAAATAAATGTGTTCATAATTTGCTCAAGGGTAACGCTCATCTTGCAATCAGTTGGTGTCTTTTTATAAATGTTACAAGTATTCAACATGGCTTTATGATAAAGAAGACAGCTAATTTAATGTATTATTTGTAGACAGTGTTTTACTTGTAAACAGCAGGGAGTGAAGAATTGCTCTCACAGAAATATTTAAACTCCAGTAATATTCTGCTATTTATCATTTTGTAGAACTGAAGAACTGCCATCAAAAAAGTTTTGTTTTTTTTTTTCAGAGACTGAGAAGCTTACTGAACGGTAATGGGATTTCGAACTTTTCACTTCAGGTCACTCTCCCAGATTTTATCAAATATCTGAAAATGATTGAAAATGATTGGTATCTTAAGGCTATTTGGTGTCCAGCATTGGACAAATGAGAGATTTTATGTTTTTTGATAGTTAAAAGTACCTAAAAATACCCCTCAAAGAAATTTATTCTCTCCTTTGTGCATGTCCAGCAATTTGCCCAAATTTTAACATATTATTTTATAATTATTTGTATGCATATTTTCACACTTGCTCAACTAAAAGCTCCTTGAAAGTAAGAAGTTTGTCTCTGACTTCTATCCTTAGTGTGTAGCCAAGTGCAAGATGCAAAGACTATATGTATAAGTTGTTTGGTGTATAACTGAATGAATGAAAAGAAAACTGGATAGATGAGAAGAATTTCATTAAAATATTAATGGGAAAGTAAGATCAGTCAATATATAGTAAATCCATTTCTACAATAAAAAATAACCTCTAAATAATATTTTTAACTATCTCTGAGAATGGCCTCTGTAGCTAGCAATGATTTCTGATTTTCTGTGAACTACTCTGGACATATAAAGATAAAATTTAAATGGTCAAAATTTGCTATAGCTAATTGATGAAAGCTAAGCTAATGAGATGCTTCCTCCTAAAATTTGAAATTTGGGGCATTGTTAGAGGTAAATCATATTTTATTGCATTCTACTGAGAAAGTCCTCCAACACATGATGAAGCTCATACTTCCTTCCTCTCAAGAGTTCCAGTTTCTGTTTCCTTCTAATAAATGCCCCTTCTAGGTTAAGCTAGTCATAGTCTGTTTCTATTACTAGAAACCAAAAGAAACTTGATTCACATAATAATATATGATAAAACATGTTTTGGCAGTGTCTCACTGGACTAATTTTATGTTTTTAAACAAACATAATAATCTATATTGCTATGTCTTGTGTTCTTAGGTCTTTCATGCCTTTTTTCATAGACATAATACATTTTATGTAATGTGAAAAAGGATTATTATAAGTTTTGGACATTCATTTTATATCATCTGCAAAAATGCCATAATAAAATATTAAAAGAAACATGGTTATTAATGAACCACACCAGTGGATTTTAGTTTAATAGTTTTAACTTATTTTAAAAATTACAGGAAATGAGGTTGTTCATTATGCCTTTAAGCTACTTCTTGTAATGACAAATTGAATAGAGGTCTGAGTTAAATATGACTGTATAAATGCAAAAAAGTCAAAAAGAACCAAATGGAACATATTCATAGACAGTGAAATATAGCAAATTAATTGAACAACGAGAATAACAAAAACAATGACTGTGTTTTCTAAACTCAGTGTTTTAATATTATCTTTATAAGACTTAGTTAAAATGCATACTAAACTTTGATGCCAATTTTTTGTCTTCTTTTTTCCCAGGAATTGTTATTCATTCAACAGATAGAAACTATCATGTTTACTGATTCATTCTGCAAATAAGTACTCAAAACATACTCTATACAAGGCATCATGCTAGGTGCTATAGGGAATACAATGATGAGGGAGAAAACTTTCCTATCTTGGAGTAGTTTTTAATCTAGCTGAAATAAGGAAAGTAACAAAAAGTTACCCTATAGATTAAAATATGTCTGAATGTTAAGAGAAGTATACATTTAAAGTAATATAAAATTGAGATGAAAGAAAAGGAGAATTATATTCAAAAGTACAGTTTTGAGAAGATTAAGTAATAAAATGGCTTTAACAAGATGGAATTAGTCAGGAAAGGCTATTTTGAAAGATGGAGATAACTCTAGTTATGCAGAACTATATGAGCAAAAAAATTCTTGTTGAAGTATAGAACATATTCAGACCAGCATCCAGTTATGGTAACTTGAGTCTGGTTGGGAAGGAGGTTATCTCCCTTAGCCAATAATCAAATCTCCTTATATTTCCAAATAAATTTATTATCTTCATGTTGCAGCAAAACTAATAGAGTTGTTTTCACTCCCTGTATATATTTCCTTTTTTCCCATTATCTCTTAAAACCATTCCAATCATGTTTTAGTCTCTGTTTTTCACTAGGTCTTCTACATTTTTTAATCCAGTAAACAATTGTTTGTGCAAGATTCACTGACTATCAGCAGCATTTGATCATTCTCCCTTCCAAGTAACTTTTTCTTTACCTGGGTTCCAAATAATCCCACATCCTTGGTTTTTCTCTAACATCAATGCCCACTCTTTCTTACATTTTTTTTTCCATTCTCTCCAACCCCTTAACATTGAGGTATTCCAGGGCTTAGCCTATGGGTGGCTTCTCTTTCTGCCTAATCCTTCTTAGTGATATAATCCCGTTTCATGGATTAAAGCACCAAATATAAGTTGAAGACTCCAAAATTTATACCAAATTAAGGGTCTTTAATTCTAGACTCATTTATCCAACTGCCTCTCAAAGTCTCCGTTTTAGTTATTCATAAGACATTTCAAAGCTGCGACTCTGATTCCTTCCTCAATCCAAGCCATCTTTACTCAGAGCTTCCCATGTTAGTTAAAGGCAACTCCATTCTTCTAGTTACTTACATCAAACCTCATGGAGTCATTTTTTGTCCACTCTCTTTCACTACTCTTCTCCAGATTCTGTTGATGCTAACTACACAATATATAGAATCTGATCATTTCTTATCACAATCACTGCTACCACTCTGATCAAATTTGATAGTCTCTTACCTAAATGTGTTCCCTTTCTGTCCTGTTGTCCTTCAGTCTATTATCAATATCACAGTCAAACTGATCCTATTAATATATAAACCAAACTCTCTTTCTCTTCTGTTCAAAAACTGTACAGTAAGTTCCCATTTCTCTCATAGTAAAAGTCAGAGTCCTTAAAACGACTCACTGACTATTTCTCAACCTGGAATACTCCTCTCCCAAATAGATCCAGATTTATTTGTTATGACAGTGAGTTTTATGTGTCAACTTGGCTAGGCTATAGTACCCAGTTATCCCATCAAACACTAATCTAAGTGTTTCTGTGATGGTACTTTGTAGATGTATTTAACATCTAAAGTCAGTTGGGTTTAAGTAAAGGAGATTATCCTTGATAATCTGAGTGTGCCTGATCAAATCAGTTAAAAGGCCTTAAGAGCAGAACTAAAATTTTCTAGAGAAGAGAAATTCTGCTTGTGGACTGCAGCATCAGCTCTTGACTCAGTGTGTAAGCCAATTCCTTGCAATAAATCTGTCTGAAAAAAAATAAAAAACAAAAAACAAGGGAAGAAAAGAAATAAATGTATCACTATGATGGATTTACCATGAATAACAAAAAAACTAAACCATCACTACCATGAATAGCAAAAACCATGAAAAAAAATTAAAAAAACACAAAAACTAACGAACAAACTATATATATATATATATATATATATATATATATATATATATATATATATATATATATATATAATGTTATAGCTCCATCCAGCTCTTGTTATTCATGGGAATGATGTTCTATAAAGTCACCAAGAACACTGAGTTAGAGAATACTGGACCATTGCTCTTAGGGGAAATAGAGAGTTAATTTCTAGTCACAATATTTTCGTCAACTGATCAACACATAACCTTATTTTGTGTGTGTTCCTGTTTAAATGCACCTTATTTAATGTACATCGTTGACTTGTTAACATTGAATTCACAAAAAAACAGCATTGTAACTCATGCCTGAATGAAGATTATCTAACACACGTATTTTCTCTATAAAGTACATAAAAGACTTATTTTTTTGCGGTACACAGGCCCCTCACTGTTGTGGCCTCTCCTATTGCGGAGCACAGGCTCCAGACACGCAGGCTCAGCAGCCATGGCTCACGGGCCCAGCCGCTTCGCTGCATGTGGGATCTTCCCGGACCGGGGCACGAACCCGTGTACCCTGCATCGGCAGGCAGACTCTCAACCACTGTGCCACCAGGGAAGCCCCATAACAGACTTTTTACACTAAAGAAAACTAGATATTTCCTCAACCCTATGTTTTGGGGCCATTTTAAAGAGTGAAATCACCAACAAAAAGCACAAAAATGAGAAAAAAAATAGTACTGATTAGACCATGAAAAGTGGACTTGTTTACAGTATGAACTAAAACAAGAAGGCATAGTGTTGCCCTGTTTGACTTCAGCTGGCAACATGTGTGTCAGGTGACTCAACTTTTTCACTGCTCTGTGCATGTCTGTGAATGATCACAACAGTGCCATGATTATTGTCTTGTATCAATTTGTGAGTTACAATTAAATTTTAGCAAGTAGATAAATTTGAAAATATGGAATCCATAAATAATGAGGATCATACACACACACCCCTATGATTACTATACACATATACCCATGAATATATGTATATTTATACACACACACACACAAATCCATGAACAAGAGGACTGAATACACACACACCTCTTTTTTTTGTCTTTTTCTCATAGTCTCTCTCTCTCTCAAAGAGAATACACACACACGTACAAACACTAATGGTTCTGTTTTATAATGAAAACCTATCTGATAGACTCTTCATTTACCTACTTTAAGTAAGCCTTTGTTCAAATTTCAACTTCTTAGTGAGACCAAACCTGAGCACTAGAGTATAAAACTTCCAATCCTCCTTAGTCTGCTTATTTATTCTTTATAAAAGTTATCATTTTCTAACATTATATAGTATGTTTATGTTACATATATTCATTATTTATTCTGTTTATTATTTATTGTCTATCTCCTCAAATTTAATGTAAACCTTATAAGAAAAAAGATTTAATTCTGTTCATTGATGTGTCACCATCGCTTAGAAGGATATTTATAAGAAAATACGTGTAGTAAATATTTTTCAGTGAATGAATGAGGAACTTGATATAAACATTTAGTTTTAAGATAGTTTGCTTGATCTTCTCTGAAATGACCTTGAAACCAGATTGCTGCCTCTAAACTTATTCTTATTGGAAATTCTAGAGTAGACAGCATGATGTATATCTAAATATGTTCAATGACATCTTTTTAACTAGTGTATGTCATTCCCTGGTTGCTCAAATTTGAGAAACCAGCAGCACAGCCTGGTGGGACAAGTAATAAACAGTTTTACCATCAAGAGTAGAACAAAGAAAAAGATTAAGTTAGATATAAAGACTTAGAATTGTGTATAAAGATGATTGCTAAAACTGGATAGGTGTGTAAGCTCTCTGAGGAATAATATACAGACAATTCAGTAAGAGTGGAGAAGAAATAAAGAGGAAACTAGATAAATTCTAAAACCAAATATATTTTAAAAACAGGGGGAAGAAAATGAGATAAATATATCATGGAGAAAGTACTATATCTATCTATCTACCTACCTATCTATCTATCTATCTATCTATCTATCTATCCATCCATCTATCTATCTATCCCAATAGGGGAGTACTTGAAGTACTCGATGTGCCAATGAGGAAGACAAACTAATTTCTGTTTAAATAGACAGTTTAACCCTGACAGTGGGGAAAATACCTTCTTCCTTACAAACATTAAATATCCATTAAAAAAATGGTCACTTTTAATATCTCATAAAACTGGTACATGGATGGGAAATCAAAGTATATCCCCTAAGAAAGGTTGATTTTCCTTACATGACTACTTTAAATTTGGGTTAGTAGTAAAGTTTAGGAGCTAAAAGACAAAGTCACACTGATGGGGTGGATGAAAAATACCCTTACTCAAACAAATAATCTTCCTCATGACATTTGCCAGCTTAGAGACCCTCATAAATTGAGAGGCTAATGAAGCAGAAAGTTAAAGGACAGAAATTTTACTAAAAGTGGAACTCAGTCCTGTCCTTGATCAATTCCTGATGAGATGATCATCCTTTCATTCTATTTTATTAGGAGAGGAAAAGAGAGGGTTTTTGCTGGTGGAAGTTATTATCTATACTTATACAGATTTCTTATGATAAAGTCTGGTTTAAGTTTTTTAAAAATTTACTATGCATGCAAGGTGCAAAAAAATGTGACTGACAATCAAAAGAAACAAAAAACAATTGAAGCAAACTCTAACATGGTCCAGGGATCAGAGTTAGCAGCAATAACTAAAATATAAATATTAATATAGCAAAGGTAGGAAAAAAATGGAGAAAAAATGTATGAGATATATGGATAATTTCAACACATATTGAAATCTATAAAGAATGAAAAGACATTCTAGAATTAAAGAGTTTAATATCTGAATTTAAGAACCCACTGGATGAATTTAACAACTGATGTTAAAATTAAAAAAAGATTAATAAACTCAAAGACAGATCAATAGAAAACATTCAAAGTGAATTATAGAATTAAAAAGAAAAGAATAGAAAGGAAGATATAGAGCATAAAAACTTTATAAATCATAAAGAAATTTAGATTTTGCCAGATAACCTACTACAACAAAATTTAGAGGCTTTGAACAATAGCCATTTATTATTTCTTCACAATTGTGTAGGTTAACTAAATGGTACTTTGGGTCTGAGCAGGTTTAAGTAATCTCTCCTAGGCTAGAGTTCATGCATCTGGAGTGATTTGGTAGATCAGTTAGTGGTTAGATAATCTAGTATACCTTCCCATATCTGTTATTTGGCAGGTTATAGGATGGCCAGTTGCTGGATAGGCCATCACATTTCTCCCCTTCCTGACATTTTCTTCTCCAGGAAGTTAATTTAGATTAATTCATGTGATGGTTTAAGGGTTCTAAGCACATGAGAGAGAATATGTTCCAAAGCTCAAATATTTTTCAAGCATCATTTGTACCATAATTGCCCAATGTCTAAAGCCATTCAAATAGTCAAGACAATATTTAATAAATAGAGAAACAGATTCAGCCTCTTAATGGGAAGAGCAACAAATTCCCCATAAAAGAAAGGTGTGCTTATCTGGATGAGAAAAAAAAAAAAATGGCATTTTTGTAAACTACCATGTTTGGAAATTGAAATCCCAGAACAGATGAAGTGGATCAAAGGTGATATATAAAGAGTTAATGACTGAGAATTTTCCAGAAGTGTTCAAAGACACCATATCCAGATTTTAAAAGACCAGAATAATTTTTTAAATAAACAAAATCGAAACAAAAACTAAGCACGCATTAGTGCAAAAACAAAGCGACTATTTTAAAGGTAGCCAGAGAAGTAAGAAACATTTCCTTCAAAGAGACAATAGTAATATATTGGCGAACTTCTGAACAAATATTGTGAAATCCAGAAGACAATGAAATAGTATCTTTATAGCACTGAAATGTAAGTATCTATCAGAAGTAGAATACATAAGTGTTGCTAAGGATGTTGGCAAAGTAGAACATTTGTATATTGGTAAAATCACTTTGGGAAGCTATTTGCCAACACATTAAAAAGCTAAACATACAACTTCCTTGTAACCCAGAAATTTCATTTCTAACTGTATATCTCTCTAAAAATGAGGGCAGATGACCACCAAAATGTATGTACAAGACTGTTCATAGCAGCTTTTTTCATAATAGTTACATATTGAAAACAACCTAAGTATCATCAAAAGTAGGATTGATAAATGCATTCTTATTTTTCATGCAATGGAATACTAGTGTGAGTTTTGGTGTTTATATTTTAATACTTACTAATTTTATCCTAAATTCCCACAAGAAGTGAATTGGACTATACACAGAATATCATTATTCACTTAAAAAGCAAATAATGGCTCTGTGGTTTCCCATAATCCAATTCTTACTCCTGGGGTAGTATGATGAAAACCAGGTCAAATGTTCCACACATAAAAACTTTAGAGTCTATATTATAGGGAAGAGATGGAGAAAAATTGATTTTATCTGCTATAACAAGGTGAGATATATGACTCTCTTCTCCCAAAAGAAGGGATAAAAACCTTTGCTCCTTGAGGAAGAAATCAAAAGGATTCTATATTCTCACTTGAACCTTTTGGAATAGAAACAAAATCCCTCCAGGGGCCAGATAGTCCCAAGTGTCTTCAGATTTTACAACTTAGAGATGTCTCCAAAGTCTTGGGCCTCTTTTTCTCTTGAAATACAAACACATGCTTCTGGAGTTAGTTAAATCTCTCTGAAATTCTCTGTTAGATATAGTTGTAAATTTAATTCCCATGGCTTTCTCTCTGCCCAGGATCCCAAGTTTCCAGTAAAATTTATTCAGAAAGCTCCTACTCTGTAGAAACACAAACATATTTTCTCTACACCTCATAACAACACAGTAATATAAAAGAATAAACTACTTTTAAACACAGCGTCATGAACAGATCTCAAAGATATGATGAATAAAGAAATCAGAGAAAAAAATAGTACGTACTTTCTGACTCTATTTATATGAAATTCAAGAATAGAGAAAACTGTGGTGATAAAAATCAGAAAAATGGTCCTTTGGATGGAGAGGTGGAAGGGAAAAGGTATGTGAAAAAATTCTGGTGTTGGAATTTTTTATGTTGATATATGTCGTGGTGGCACTGGTGTGTTTATAAGTAAAACTCAATAAAATTTACACTTAGAATTTGTGCACTCGTGCACTTTACTATATATTTCAATAAAAATGTGAATAAAAATATTTTTGAAAAGATTGTTACAGTTAAAGTAAGAGGTCACATCTTTTTGTGGATCCAATCAGAAGAGTTTTGTCATATTTCTCCAACAATGTTTGTTAGTTCAAGTATAAAAATGAAACATAAGCAAGCAGTTGGATTTATCAGAGGATGAGAATAAAAGATGCAATAGGAAATTTTTATTGATGATGATTGCTTTTGATTTAAGTTTGATCATGTAATTTATGCTAAACAAATGAAACTAAAGTAGGAGATTCAAGAAGGCTAAATAAAACACCTTTTAATAATATTTTTTAAAAATAGTCTTTAGAAACAATTTCACTTAATCTTATCGAAAACAAAGACATAGGGAACTTTTTACATTTCCAAAAATTGAAACAAATGAAATTACAAATGAATCTACTCTAATGCCCCAGGTATACAAAAATGGGAAAACACAGCCTCTACCTAAAGTCACTTGTAAGTTACATGGGTTGATAGACAAAAAACAATTGTAAGTCATTATAATAATTACATTAATATTTAAGCTGAAGAGAATATTAATAATATTATTATAAAAGTTATCATTTAGAAAACTGAGATTCATAGATGCTGGGTTTCTGAATGCTCTGACTCAAAAAAAAAAAAAAGAGTGATTTTAAAGAATAGTGTTAGAATCAATTGAAAGTGAAGATATACTCTATATCACTGGTTTTTTGTGCTCCCATATTTAAGGTAAAATACATGTGAAAAAATTGGAAAGCTAATTATACTTGGAAAGCTCTCTGCTTCAGTAGAACTAAATAGTGATCAGAAAAAAAAAAAAAAAAAGATTATCATCCATTGCTACTCATTTTGAAGAAGTGGCAACCAACTGCTAAGTTTCATTTGTCTTTTAAATTATGTACCAGTTGGTACAGAGAGAGAATCAGGGAAAAAATAGGGTAGAGATTTTCTTAAATTTACAACAATGAGATCATGCTGTTAACCCATAAACTCAAGGTGTAGAAAAAATTCTATTGTATAGGATTTAACAGCAGTCAATTTATTAGCTTTTGATCTTTGATGAGTCAATTAAATATCTTAAAGAAAGTAACCAGCTTCGTGTCTGCTTCTCAGTTGCAAGGGGTCTAGTTGATCTGAGGAAAATAGCTTATTATTTTCTGAGTTCATTTGTAAAATTTTTCCAAATAACAGATATTTTCAAAAGGAGTTGTTAGACATGAAAATGCTATAAAAGCATTTTAAAAATTAACACATTTTTCCTTCTGAGGCATGGTCCAATTAGTACAGTGGACACAACTGCAATGGATATTCTAGTCCTGTTCTTCAAACTGCTTAGTTAATTTTGGCTGCCATTCTTTAGTTTTCAAGTAAATTTTTGGAATTGGTAACTTATATGCTTATTACTTTTTTTTTAGATAGAGAAAAAGATGTAATGTGGTAACGTAATTGGAAAGTTTTGTTTGTTTTCCTTTTGGTTGCTTTTGAGGAACAAAATCTAATTTTCAACATGTATACTCATCATTATATAATGTGCATGAGTTCATGAGTATAAATTTTAAAATTATAGTTTTGCACAGCACAAGGTTTCAGTTACAAAGAATGTTTTACTGTATTTGTTAGATATTTCTTAGTTTTGATGCTACCTTGAAATCAAATTTTTCTGCTATCCCAGTTGCAGTATGGTAAGCTACTCTGTTTTTGGTGATTACTTTTCCTTTCTTCTAACTGATTACAAGCCAAATTATAAAATGCTGGAAGCATTCAGGCTTAAGTCAGTTTTCAAATTTAAAGCATGAAAAGCCTGTGGTGAGGATTTAATGAATTTACTTTTCTTTTTCATTGTATTTTATATTAACAGTTGAAGCCCATGGCAGTTTCTGTTTGCCAGGTGAATTTAACACCAAACACGAGATTACAATACAAGGTTTATAATTGAGATTTATTTAGGAATCCCAAGTATTTTTATGGAGCTTCTTAATGTCAGAACTGAATTTAAATAGAACAGAAACAAACAAAAATAGTATAATACTCTTGTAAATGTGAAAAAAAAATTAAAATATTTCACTAATAAAAAGAGTTGAGATACAATATATAACTATATAAGTATATTAATGCTTTTATATTTTTTCTTTATACAAAATAAAAATGGCAATCATGCACAAGCAGAAAATAACATCATCACAAGGGATTTTTTTTACACTTGAGCATTTGTGACACTATAACACAGTGGTTAGAAAGAGTCTTTGAAATTCACCTCCTAGGTTCTCCATTTGCAAGTTTTGTGACCTTGTGCTAATTAAAACCTTTAAACACTAGTTTCTTATTTGTAAAATTAGAGACATTAGAAATTATTAATAGGAATAATAGCACTGATCTCACAAAGTTGTATCAAAGTTTAAATGAAGTAATGTACATAAAAGCACTTACCAAAATGACCAAAACTTAATTTTACTTAAAAGAAAACCACCTGAAACAGTCTGATTCTGGCCATACTGTTTGGCCACATGACTTGCTTTAGTCAATCAGATGCTGACAAGTGTGACTGACTAAGAGACTTGAGAAGCACATGTGTTTGCTCTCTTGTGTCTCTGCCTTTGTCATGTGGACACACCTGGTCTAACCTGATGGAGGAAAAGAGACACATAGAGCAGAGCCAAATTGCCCCCATTATTCAAGTTACCCTCATTTGAGATGAGGTGGTAGTATTAAAAAGATAAGCTGAGTCATACTTAAATTTTTTTAAGAATTTATTGGACCATTTATCCTTTTGAACTGGGCAGTGCCAAACCAGAAATTGTTAGAAGCACCACCAGTAGAAGGGCGACAGGAGTTCTAAGAGAGACTTTTACAAAGAAAAGGCAGAAGCAAAGTAAGAAAATTATTGATTGGCTGTAGCTTAAAGCCTAGTTGGCTGTTTCTGATCGATTGTCTTCAGGTTTCATTTCTGTAACCTTGAGGCATTCAAAGGCTTAAATTTAGGTTTGCTTAGGTAGGCTGCCAGGTCATTGAAGCTATCTCATTCTAATGGCCTCTTTGTTTAATTAATTTAACAATAGCCATCCAGCTTTCAGACATGTGAGCAAGCCAAGCTAAAATCTAGAGAGATACCAATTTGACACCCTCTCAATTCCACACAAGTGAGCAATGAGTACTCATTGTACACTATTGAGTGCTTTATTGTTGTTTTCATTTTGTTGTTGGTCCCGTCCACTTTTTCTGGGATACAGATTTATGATGTTTGTCATTATGATAGAATCTAACATAAAAAACTCCATAAAAGGAGCAAGTTTTATCTAGGACAGTGATATTCTGAGTTTATTGCTTAGATTATCTTTAGATGTTCCTTCAGTGGACCCCAGCCTGAATTTAAATATTGAATTGGCATGATAAACTACTTACCCTTGTTTTCAGAGGTGTCAGTCTAATCATTTAGACACATAAAATTGCATACATAATATAATAATAAGTTAGTGCATCTCCACTATAATTACATTTTTCAAGAATTAGATCCATATAGAGAAATTTAGAGTTTACAAAAATATTTTTACTTCTATTATCTCATTATGTATGGATTTTTTTTACCTGTATCAATACCAAACTAATTTGAATATCATCCAGAACTGTATATAATACACCATAAAATTAATTAACAAATATATTGAATAACTGAGTACAAGGACTCATTATTCAATACATACCAACAGGCTGACTTAAATCACTTGTAGTTCCACAAAAACTATTAGAACTAATAAATGAATTCAGCAAGGTAGCAGTGTACAAGATTAACATACAGAAATCAGTTGCAATTCTTCACATAATGAAATATCAGAAAGAGAAAGTACAAAAAAAAAAAAACCTTTTAAAATTGCACCAGAAAACCCAAGGAATAAACCTAACCAAAGAGGCGAAAAATATATATGCTGAGAATTATAAAAGATTGATAAAGGATAAAGAAGATGATTCAAAAAATGGAGAGACATCCCATGATCTTGGATTGGAAGAATTAATATTGTTAAAATGGTGATACTACCCAAAGAAATTTGCAGATTTAATGCAATCCTTTTCAAATTACCTATGACATTTTTCACAAAACTATAACAAATAATCCTAAAATTTATATGGAACCATAAAAGACCCAGAATGGCCAAAGCAATCCTAAGGAAAAAGAACAAAGCTGGGGGCGTAACCCTCACAGACTTCAGACAATACTACAAAGCTACAATAATCAAAACAGCATGGTGTTGGCACAAAAACAGATGTATAGATCAATGAAACAGAGCCCAGAAATAAACCCACACAGCTGTAATCAATTAATCTTAGACAAAGGAGGCAAGAATATACAATGGAGAAAAGACAGTCTCCTCAACAAGTGGTGCTGGGAAATCTGGATGGCATCATATAAATCAACGAAGTTAGGACACTCCCTCACACCATACATAAAAATAAACTCAAAATGGCTTAGAGACTTAAATATGAGACATGACATCATAAAACTCCTCAAAGAGAACATAGGCAAAACATTCTCTGACATAAATTGCAGCAATATTTTCTTAGATAAGTCTCCCAAGGCAAAAGAAATAAAATTAAAAATAAACAAATGGAACCTATTCAAACTTGAAAGCTTTTGCACAGCAAAGAAAACCATAAACAAAACAAAAAGACAACCTATGAACTGGGACAAATATTTGCAAATGATGCAACTGACAAGGTCTTGATTTACAAAATACACAAGCAGCTCATATAGCTCAATATCAAAAAAAAAAAAAAAAAAACAACAACCAAACAAACAAACAAAAACCAAACAACCCAACAGAAAAATTGGCAGAAGATTTAAATAGACATTTCCTTAAAGAAGACATACATATGGTCAATAAGCACGTGAAAAGAGGCTCAATATCACTGATTACTAGAGAAATACAAATCAGAACTACAATGAGATGTCACCTCACACTGGTCAGAATGGCCATAATCAAAACGTTTACAAACAATAAATGCTGGAGAGGGTTTGGAAGAAAGGGGACCCTTCTACACTGTTGGTGGGAATGTAAGTTGGTGTAGTCACTATGAAAAACAGTATGGAGATTCCTTAAAAAACTAAAAATAGAGTTACCACATGATCCAGCAATCCCAATCCTGGGCAAATACCCAGAAAAGACAAAAACTCTAATTCAAAAAGATATATGCACCCCAATGTTCATAGCAGCAGTATTTACAATATCAAGACATGGAAACAACTTAAGTGTCCATCAACAGATGAATGGGTAAAGCAGATGTGGTACATACGTACAGTAGAATATTACTCAGCCACAAAAAGAATGAAATATTGCCATTCATAGCAACACAGATGGATCTAGAGATTATCATACTAAGTGAAGTAAGTCAGACAGAGAAAGACAAATATTATATGATATCACTTATATATGGAATCTAAAAAATAATACAAATGAATTATTTATGAAACAGAAACAGACTCACATAGTAAACAAACTAATGTTTACCAATGGGGAATCTGGGGGCATAAATTAGGAGTATGGGATTAACAGATACATACCACTATACATAAAATAATAAGCAACAAGGATTTACTATATAGCACAGGAAACTATATTCAGTACCTTAAAATAACCTATAATGGAAAAGAATATGAAAAAGAATATATATATATATATATAATATATACACATATAAATACTATATATATAATATATATACATATATATTATATATATATGAATCATTTTGCTGTACACCTGAATCAAACACAATATTTTAAATCAACTATAGTTCAACTTTAAAAATCACTTGTAATTCATTTTTAAATATGAATACCTCATTATTAGGTATAAGAAATTTTTAAATAAATGAATAGTAAAATCAGTTTTTGGACACCTGAATAAAAAGTTATTTTAGAACATAGAACTAGACATACTGGTTGGTTATGTGTGTCTGGAGCTAAGAAGAAAGATCTGAGTCAAAGGAACAGCTATGTCGGCTAATATAAATCTTAAGGTGAAGGAGATTGACTGTGGAAAAAAATAGAAAATAATAAAATATAGAACTCTAAAATACAAGATGCTTAAGAAGCAGAATGAGAAAGAACGTTTAGGGAATGAAACTGAAACTTAATAGTCTAAGAATTAGAAGAAATATAGAAACTAAGTTTGAAGAAATTTATACAGCCACTATGGAGAACAATATGGAGGTTCCTTAAAAAACTAAAAATAGAACTACTATATGACCCAGCAATCCCACTCCTATACCCAGAGAAAACCATAATTCAAAAAGATACTTGCACACCAATGTTCATTGCAGCACTATTTACAATAGCCAGGACATGGAAGCAACCTAAATGTCTATCAACAGAGGAGTGGATAAAGAAGATGTGGTACATATATATAATGGAATATTACTCAGCCATAAAAAGGAATGAAGTTGTGTTATTTGCAGAGATGGACCTAGAGATTTTCATACAGAGTGAAGTGGATGGACCTAGAGATTTTCATACAGAGTGAAGTAAGTCAGAAAGAGAAAAACAAATATCGTATATTAACGCATATATGTAGAATCTAGAGAAATGGTACAGATGAACTTATTTTCAAAACAGAAATAGAGACACAGACATGAAGAACAAACATATGGATACCAAGGGGGAAAGGCGGGGGCATTGGGATGAATTGGGAAATTGGGATTGACATATATACACTACTATGTATAAAGTAGATAACTAATGAGAAACTACTGTATAGCACAGGGAAATCTACTCTGTGCCCTGTGGCAGCCTAAATGGGAAGGAAATCCAAAATAGAGATATAGGTATACGTATGGCTGATTCACTTTGCTGTACAGCAGAAACCGACACAGCAGTATAAAGCAACTATACTCCAATTAAAAAAAGAAAAAAGAAAAGGAACTAAATTGGAAGAAACTGTTAAATAATGATTTTAGTAAGATAATATTTGATGTGATAACTGTGGATCTATCTGATAGCAAGATGAAACAATACATAGGACAAAATGAAGACTCTTTAAGAATTATGGATATAAAGAAATGAAGTAAAATAGACTAGAGCTAGAGTACAAAAGTATTAGGGAAAGATTATTGTTTGTTGTTTGGGGATTAAAGATGGTTCATCAACTTTCTATGATATATAGAACATTAGTGGAAAAGTATTATTGAAGATAGAGAAATAGTTGATGGATAGAAAAATGTTTCCTGAATATATGTGATAGAGTAAAGCAATAATGCTCACGGGAAAAAAAAAACACAAAAAATCTTTACATCGGAACACAAGATAGGAGGGTAAATCCCTCTGCTTCCCTTATAAAAGAAAAAAAGGTAAAGGTGAATGTAGATAGAGATAAATATAGATGATGAGATAAGATGTAGAAGGAATGAATGTTCATAGGTACAATTTCTTTAGGGAGCATGACACAAGGTCATCAGCTGAAGGGAGATAGAAATTTTATAAATAAATATTCTATATACAGAGATTTATTGAATGCATATATGAGATTTTATGTATAAGAGATGGAGAGAGGGAGCCAGGGAGAGAAACGGAAGAGGATGAAAGGCAAGAAGAGAGACATTGGAATTAGTATGTAGAGAAAAGTGGTGAAGGTTCTAGGAGAAATAGAGGCTGCTTAGATATAGTTCTTTGAAGTTCCACTGGATCTGTTTTTATATCATGCCCATAAGTTTAGCTACATCTAATTTTTACTGATTCTTAAAATTTCTGGTAAGCTTGATTTGTACCTGATCAATTCAGTTAATTAATATTTAAGCAAAAATAATATTATTATTTGTATTGCTGAAATCTTCAATATCTCATTGAAGTGTAAAGCATCATTATTCAAAGAAATAATCTACACTGTCATATAAATGTGTCATTTTTTAATTTAATAATTGTCCTCCATTATTAATATTATAATTTCAATCATAAAAATGAGTATCTGAAAGTTTTTATTTGATTGTTTTGTAGATATTTAATTATAAAATAATATAAAAGTAGTTTAAAAAATCAGGACAGAGTCACAAAATAAAATCAGAAAAATAGAAAATAATCAGCTAACATATAAGCATCATTAAAGAATATATCACAATAAAAAAGAAATTTCTGGATGATTTTTGCATGTGATATATATAAACATATAGATTTCATTCTACTTTAGAAGGTAATTTGAATCTATGAATAAATATTTTCCCCAAATATGAATGATTAAAATGACACATATGATGTCATACAGTATACTATATATTGTTTATATAGTTAATTATGAGAACTTGAACTAAGCAAAATTATGTGCACAATATATATTAAAAAATAGGATTTTCTTTCAAATAGCTTCTATTCCTAATTTATAACTTATTTAAGGAGTAATTAAGTAATATGGAAATGCTGTTAAGTACCAAAGAAATATTACTTTCCTTAAGTAATGAGGGGCCAACTCAGAATACAAAAACATCTGTTTAAGCGAAATGGCAAACATCCTTATATTTGACAGCACAAGCTACCCTAATCATAGTGCAAAATGTTTTCATTTTACCTCATATGAACTCAGTAATTAAAGCATTCTGATTTGTTATGTTTACAAAAATCTATGCATTTTTAGTTCATTGCATAAATGAGGACATGAAGGTTTGCCTTTCATATTATGTATTCATTAGTTTGGTTTCCAACTTTTATCCAGAATTATAAAATTTCAACTAATCAGAAAAAAGCATAAACATCCATCTAAATAACATTCTTAATTATTTTTGTTTACATAGAGAGATTCTGGGTGGTATGTTTGCTGATCACATTGCTTTGTAAATGGAAGAATTCTTCTTGTATGAATTTGTGGCATCATACTTATGTGGCTCAATAGGTCTCAAAGCAAATTCTTTCTTTAAAAATTTACAGAAGAAAAAAAGGAACTGATGAACAAGGAAGGTACGGCTTTAAAGTCAATTATTTTATCAAGTGCATTGCCAAATCATTAAAACTAAGTGCAGCTTTGCTCCAGAGAAAAACATGGAAAGGAAATGTTTCCCTATCACAACCTTTTCTTCATATGTTTGTGTTGAGGCTTCATAAGAGAAGGCACTTCTGCACTCAAACAAGAGAAGAAAAAGAGAAATTCTTGGAAAAAAAGGAAGAAAAAATTGGTTTCTAAACTAAAAATTACAAAGAAAAGAGGAGAGAGTAAAGAGTGATGAGGACATAGGCTGCAGTCAAGTTCTGAATCTGAGACCATTCTGTAACTCACTTTACCATTGATCACTGTAGTCTGATTCCCAAAAGGTACCCGGAAAAATTTTGTCATGCAGAGTTGTGTCTTGGTTAGTAAGGATGAGCCTTAGGCTGGAAATTGCAAGTACTCACTGTACATGTGAGGGAATAAATATCTCAAGGAACTCACTTTAATAGGCCCAGAGGCCAAAGTAGACAGGGCTTCAGAAGCTACTTTCTTGTGTTCATTTCATGCTTCAGTCAGGCAGCCCTTTATTAGACAGCTACTGTGTTCAGAACACAGCAATGGAGAATAACTGTTAATGTGACCATGTGAGTTTTGGCCCTACTGCCACTCACCCATGTGGCCATAACCTCAATCAGAGATTCAACCACGATCCCCATTGCGCGTGTGATGATAGGATGACTCCTGGCAAATTGGATAGAAAAAAAAAAAAAGAGTTTGCTTTTGAATTCAACTTGCTATGGTTATAGAACCAATCATTGTATCTTTTATCATTTGTTAAAAGAATTCAAGGTACAAGGGCTATTGTAGCAGAGGGCATGTAGTATTCATAAGGCACCATATAGGGAAATACAGAGGCCCAACAATCCAACCAACTTGCTTGATCTCTTTACTCTCCATCACTTTCCACATGTCAAGTGTCTCTGTCCTGGTGTCTCTTCCTCGTGAGAAAACACAAAAGGCAATGAATAACCCATTATCCACATAATAAATTTTAGACTCAGTTTTTGTCTGTGAAAAATGAATAGATATCTTTGGAGCCAATTTTATAAGTCATAGGTTTCAGGTCCTGTTGTCACTTACTTTGTGAACTTGGGCAAGTTATTTAACCTTTCTGAGCTCAAGTTACCATGTCTATGAAATTGAAATAATAGCAGCTAACTCACAGGGTGCTGTTAGTCCAAGGCTGAGAGTGAACAGGCTTTGGAGACTGCAAAGTATAGGAAAGTTTAAACTATTATTACTGATCATAGTCTCTCTTTTCTGTCACAGAATGTAGATAAAACTGGAATTCTTTTTCTATGTTTCTTTTTAGTAAGTCAAAACAAAGTTTATCCATGGAAAACATTGTCCTTAGGTGCCCAGAACTGGAGATGGACACAGTTATGACTTAAATGGTTCCATTTCAGTCTTTAAATAGAATATCCATAGAAAGAGAGGTTACTGACTTCATAATGTCTAATGGACTTTACTTATTTTGAGCTGGAGAATCTTGTGAGGTGTAAAGCACAGTGTTAAACTCTCAATTTCAATATCATTTTTTTCCTAGCCTAAATTTAGCCTTGAGACTTGAGGTCAAAGTTGGATATGTCCATATAAGACCTTTGACAATCTTTTTGTGTAACAACAGACAAAAACATTTAACAAGACAATATCCACAGGCATACCAACCCTACCACAACCATTTTTTACCCTCTAAAGACAAATCTGTCTTCACCTGTTGAGAATCTTCTTCTTTCTTACTTTCAATGAAGAATTCTGACATTGCCTCATCCATTCCTGAGAGTCTGATAAAGAGAAGTGATTCATGAGGACAGAGAATGAAAGGGCTAAAGAGAGGGAGGAAGAGAAAAAGAAGAGAAAAGAAGAAGACAGCAGGAGAGGAGAGTAGAGCAAGGAGAACTGGAGGAGTAGGAGTGGTTGATCTGTACTTCAAGGGTAAAATTAACTCTTTGGAAGAAAGAAATACTAGATATAGAAAGAAAGAGATAAGGACTGGAAGAGAAAGAGAGATCCCTACCTTCTACAAAGTTTTGGATTAGTTACTGAGAATGAAGAGAAATAAAATTAACATTAAAACTTTGGGAAAAAGTAGCTGTCGCCATTGGAAAGAAATAAGAATAGAGGATCTATGATGTATATCATTATGCCCAGTGAGTACATGTTTAGTTTTAATTTCATTTATAAATTTTTATTTCTTGGGCTATAAGTCTCAGCACAAAAATGGGGTATTGTATGATCCCAGCTATAGTCTGTTGACATTTTAATGTTTTCAATGACAAACTACATCAACAAAAAATCCATATATCAAAGGATGTTCCCTAACTATTTAGTCCATTGAAATTGGTCCAATTTTAGGTGGAAATCAAGTATATTTTATACAGGCTTGTTTCATAGTGTGCATTCTCATATTCTTGCTTTCTCACTACAGTAATTTCATACTAAAAAGACAAGCAAAAAACAAAATGCCTCATCAAAATTAACAGTGAATAAAGTTATATTCTATTTTCTCTAAATTATATTTTAGCTAAAATTTTCTACTTTATTTAAAATGTTATCTAAAATATCTGCTGTAGAATTTTAATGATACCATTTATTGTTCTTTCTCTGCTAAGACCAATATCTCTTACATTGAATGAAAAGAAAATTTGATTTGATTAGCCTGGAAGAATGATATCACTTTGAAATTTCTTTATAAAACAAAATACTATTGAATACTTATTCAGCACCCACTGTGTGCCAAACACTGTCCATCTTTTAAATCATTTTGTGGAACACTAATAATGGTCTCTCAGTTGAATTGAAACTAGGATTTAGCCACAGGACATTGGTATAGACAAAAGCCTTTCAAGATGAAAAGTATTATTTTATAACTAAGAATGGCCCTTAGATATAATTTATTTTCATTATTTTCCAAGTAATTCTTGAAATTTATTGCATTAGTCGTACTGTAAGTGAAATATATAGAAGTGTTTTTAGCTCTGAAAAACGGGTTGGCATATAGTGCCCATATTTTGCCAATGCTACTAATTCAAAACACAGTAATTAAAGTTAATTAAATCTGAGAAAAAAATTGTTTATTTAGTTCTAAGGTCCAGAGCTAAAGATGACCAGTAATAACAATATTGTTGGAAAAATGTGTTTCTGATGATCATGAATTGGCATAATGACTTGTGTTTCTTGGGAAAGTAAACGGATGGATGGGGAAGAATAAACAGATGTCATTTTCTAATCAATATTATATACTTTATACCATGTTGGAAAGAAGATAAATATCATTTTGCTATAAATATTCCATGTCCTAAAAACTTGAAGAGAAATTAAGGCCAGTTAAGAGCTATACTTTCATACCAGAGCTCTATGTAACCTAGCTCTCAATAAGATGAGAAGAGTAGCTTACAGACAATTTAGTCTAAGAGATTAAGAAAATTGATCTTCCAAGGACTTTGATATATGGAAGTTTGGATGGTAAATTTAACCTTAACTATTATTTAAGCCCTCTTTTGGAACAGTGAGCTTGCTTTTACTGACTTATAAAAGCTCACCTCATTGTTTCTAAAGAGACTTTCCCATATTAACGGGTTATTAATATTGCCAATGCTGTTTTACTCAGAAACAATACTGGTTTGAACATATTGTAAAGTGAATACTATGCAGTTAACTGTCATAGAAAACTAATGCAGGTGAAAGAAGTTATCTGGAACACTATTCTTCTATTTTCTGAGATATACAGAACTTTATTGTTCTACTAGTATTAAGAATTTCTTTCCATTCTTCCTCACAAGAAGGCATTTTCACTTTATGTGGTAAGAAGGAAATGAAGTGACTATTGCAACAAATGTGGGATAGAACTAGTAAAAGCAGAGAGCATGGTTTGTATTAAGAACAAAACACTATAAATTCCATTCGTGTGTTATCTGAAAAAGGCAATTTTATAAGCTGTAAAAATCAGGATGTGAATATAAAAATATGACTTACTAATATGGGAATCCTTTGAACTGGATTTTCTTTATCATTGGTTTGAATACTTGACCTTTGAACCCACTTTTGGGATCTATGATGTTATGTGGAAATATGAATGACTGTACAACTCATTATGATTAAAGTGTGCATTTTCTAGGAGGGTTGAAGCTCAACCTTTTCCTTTTTTCATATTGTTCAAATATTATAAATGAAATTAATGATTATTGTATGAAGTGATTACCTGAAAAAATTGTTTGTTATTGTACTTGCAATAAACTTTAATTAGGAAATTATATCAAGAATGCATGGGTGAGGAAAAAGGCATTTCCTCACTCTAGTTTTGAACTTGCATTCTCTGCCCCCTTAAAGACCTTGTGCTTATCCGTGTGTTCCTCTATTTCTAGCATGTTGAATCTCACCCTCACCACTTATCCCTTTGTGTTTAAACCTTCTTAGCTCCATAAAGCTGTTGTATTAGTCCTTCATTCATTTTTGTCTTTATTCTGATATTGTCTGACACAACATCCTTACCACCCTTCACTTCTGTATCTTTACTGCACATTGGGACCTGAAAGTCTACACATTAAGATCATTAATAATGTTCTTACCAGCCCAAAAGCCCATTTCAATCATGCAAATTTAGAGTTTTTGAAATTTTGACTAAGCTATTGGTCATATTCTTTTTGTTTTTATCTTGTTTATGTCTACGGCACAAAATTTTCCTGGGTTTCCAAATTCTCTCATTCTTTCTCTTCTTAAAGTAATTCTCTAACTCTTTTATTTTTTTCTCAAGATATTCATAAAGGATTATTTACTTTCATCTTTTGCCTTGACCTTTCTACTATATAAGAAGTTGTAAGGTTTTAATTACTTACTGAGCATGTGTACTTTAAAGTTTTGCTGCCCCTTCAAACTCAACACTAAAAAAAAAAAAATAACAGGATTCCTTGTCAAACCATTTCCTGTTTCTCTCTTTGCTCTTTCTCTTACCACCCTAGAGCTATCTGTGGTATCTTGCTTACATCTACATCCCAGTACTGCCACACTTTGCCTATGCTATATTTTGAAACTTCTATTTATCTCTTCTTTCATGTTCCTATTACTTCAGCTCTAAATAAGTCATTTATCAGTCCAGCTTCAATCACATCAGAGGAAGTTTGAAAAGGAACTTTGTCAGATAACAACTGTAAAGTGAAATACAATGGTCACTACTACCACTATACTACTACTTCTATACTAACACTACCACTCCTACTACTACCACCACCACCATTGAAAAATTCTAACTTGTCTCCTAGCTTAATGTCTCCCTATTCAAATACATCCTGCATTTAACAATCTGGTTGATTTTCTGAAGATAATCACCATACAGAATAATCCGAACTTTAAATTTCAATATCTCCTCATTTCTTACTATCATTCCTAGAAGTAATATTTAAGATTTCCCATAATAAGACACCAATCTGCTTGCCTTACACACGCTTCTTCCTGACAAAATCCCTCATTTTTCATGAATACCAAATATGCTATATTTGTTACCATCCTTGTGTAAAATTCTGTTTATGTCATTCTCCATGACTTCACTTTTTCATGCATGTTTCCAAATTCTTTTACAACTCACCTCGTTTGTACTTACTTTCTGAAGTAAGAAGCTGATACTTATTGCATACAACACTGTATTGTTAGTGTTTTCTATGAGTATGTTTTGAATATCACCTTAGTTTTAAATTCTTTGAAGCAAATAAAGATTTTAAAAATTATTCTATTTTCCCATGATGTTCTAGAACAGTTGACTTTCTGAAAATATTACTTCACTATTAATGTATTATTTTCAAAAACAAACACCCTACTTTGGAGTAAAATAGAAAATACTATAATAGCACTTACATATTCATTCTATAAATGTACACTATTCATTCAATTAGCTTTCTCTTAAATTTTGTTTGAAAAATAAGTCATATGAGTATAATAATTTTTAGTTTATATAGTAGAAATATTATTCTGCTAACCTATTTCTGTACTATAATTAAGAAAATTTTAGAGTTGAAAAATAATTCACAGCTTGTCAATTGAAAGAAATAACCAGAATTTTAAAAACCTGTCATGATTTTTGATCTACCTGGTGTGAAAGATAGAAAAGGACTGAAATGATTTAGGTCAACTGACAATGATGCCTGAGTTAATTATTACTGGGGGGGTGGGTATGTTTTTGTAATGCCAGTCAGCACACTTGCAAAACCATGACTTTGACTGGGTAGTGGATTGTGTGTGGACCAGGAAAAATCCTGTTCTCATATTAGAGAAATAGCTTAGAGCACTGACTCCAATGATGGAGGCTTGCTAAGATCCTTGGGTATATGACAGACAGAATACTAATTTTTGTTACTTAGATTTGTCATAAAAAAGTTATGCATTTCTGGAAAGCACTACTTTTCCTTTGAAATACTATCTGTACAACATTATGGGAAAGATCCTAATTCATTTCTAATACTTTCCTCAGATTAAAATTTAATAGTGTATATATAAGAATTTTACCTTAGATGAAAAGATTAGTAGTAACTGTATGTGCCATATACTATTACTAATTCTTAATTTATCTGAGTTTATTTAATACTGACAACAATCCTGTAAAGAAGGTACTATTATTAACTCTAATAAAAATGAATGGATTGAATTTTATTTCACACTTTCCTAACTGATATCATCATTAATATTTAAGATGCTATTCATATTTGCTTTTATAGCTTTTATCCTGGAAATCACTAATGAATACAACACAGCCAAAAAGAAACAAAAGAAAACAAACAAACAAAAAATCATTTCCCTGAAAGGAGGTGTGCAAAATATTCTTTTAAATAATTTGGCTTTGAATGAATCCAACCTTCCTGGTGTTTGGCAGACTATAGGAAACATTCATCTTTGAAATAAGAACAGAACAGACAGTCCCAAGGGCAGATTAGTTATGGAATCTTTTCCAAGTCAGCACTAAAAAATTCCCCTGTGAAGAACACATGTGTCATGGAAGAAGCAAGCTGCTTACATTTTCCAAATTTTAGAATTTTTACATTACTATTTTCCTAATTTAATAAGCTACAGACCTATTAAAAAAACACAAAGAAATTTATAAAGAGGTGGGGAGATGAAAATGGTCAAATGAAAATATCTAAAAGATACTGTACTTTTGCAGTTTGAAATACTAGGTTTGTATGATTATCTTCTGACTTGTAAATTTTTATTTAAAAATGATAGAAGTCTGAAAAACTTGTATTACATGAAGTGATAGAGTGTTATTTTACAGTGATGACTGATACCAATAATCTGTATGAATTGGCAAATTTTTAGAGATATTCATGATATAGGCTGCCCTTCATAAGTATTGTTTTCACAAAATTGCATTTTGATAATAATGCAATAGTAATTTCTGAGTCTCCTAACAGCCTGTGTATTCAAAGGTTGCAAAGTACTATAATTGATACAATTTTTAAGAATACAAAAGCACGTATTAGGAGAATGTTAAGGATGATTTTATTCTAGAACTGAGCTGTCCAATATACTACCAGCCACGTGTTTAAATGAATTAATCTTTTAATTAATTAACGTTAAATAAAAATAAACATCCTATTATTGAATTGCACTATCCTCTTTTAAGTTCTCAATAGTCATATATGGCTAGGAGCTGCTGTATTGAACAGTGCAGATATCAGACATTTCCATCATTGCAGAAAGTTCTATTGCACAGTGATGTTCTGGAGTTTCATTCGTTAAAATGAAAATTGTATACCTTACTGAATGCAAAATCTTGTAAGAACTCTAAATATTTACATATAATATATAATAAAAATCAGTATGATATTTATTTAAAATATAATAAAACAATTTATCAGCATGCTCTAATTTTATGCTAATTACTTAATCTTATTTTTAGAGAATTTTGTATAGATCAATACAAAGACCTTTACTTTTCCATATCTTAATATTTTAAATATATATAACCAACCCCTTCTGCTCATACAGTACCACAAAATAGCTAAGCTTTACTTAATATTACATTCTATATTTAAAGTATAATCATCTAGTTTTATACTAAACAAACCTCAAATATTTTCATAACTTATTGCTTTCAAATAATTAAAAATACTTTGTTTAAATTTCTGAACTAATCTTAGCTGAGAAGGAATTGGACTCATGGAAATCTTCAGTTTTTAAAGTTCATTGGTTTCTGAATTACTGAAGCACCTTAAGTTTAAATTGAACTTAAAATTGGAAAATTACTCCTATTCCCTGCTTTTAGCTTCAAAATAGCCAAAGGGGTGTCACTCAAAGTTATTAGTCATTGGAATCCAGGAATTTTAACGAATGTCCAAAGGTTAGCTTAACTCTAATGTTTACAACTTTTAATATATTCATGTAAATTAGAGACCTAACACTAGAAGGAAGCTACTTTTAGAGACAAGTATAGCCATCCAAGGACTGAGAAATTATAATTCCCTTACAGTTTTTCATAATTATAGTTGGGTAGTTCAAGTGGACTGAATTCTATACTCATTCAATTAGTACCACAAATTCAATTCCCATCTTATTATTGAAAGAGATATAAGTATATAAATGTAGAAGTAGATATGCAGGAAGCAAATGTAATGTTGAATGGAATTTGTCCTCTTTTTAAGGCTTGCAGAGAATAAGTGCACTCAAATTCTATAGAAGGTGGCACTTAACTGCAGACACTTTATTTTCTTCTCCAGAATGCCTTAAAAGATACCATTGTACTGTGTCTCTCAAACTCACTGCTCCCTACAAGCCCATATAGGATATTACTTGAAAATAGAAGGGGATAATTGAGATATTGGAGTTGTAGGCCTACAAGAAAATGCTTTGTAATTTCTCCTCTTCTCTCTGTGGAGTGAGGTAGAGTGCCAGCCTCCTTAAGCTAAATGAGTCAGGTTCCAGAGAATCATTTCATAAATGTTGGAGATGTTTTCTATAGAAGAGATTTATTACCCACCCCACAATGGATGTTTGCTAAACTATAGAAACTGATGAGCTTATGGAAATACATCTCAGTGGAGGTCTGTGAGAACTCTTAGAGAAAACTGTCACATGGTCCCTGGAGTTTGGAGTGCATGTAAAGAGAGACTGGTACATGCCTCTCAACTATATAATTCTGAACAGCTGGGAGGCTGGCAGCTACAGCTCAGGAGTTTAGGTTATGAGGAATAAAGGCAGTAGAAGAGCAAGCCAAACTTCCTTTGTTTGGCATGACAGGGATGCACAGTTTTCCCTGGTTCTACCAGATGGTTACTGAAGAAGATAGATAGTTAAAGCCATCTTGAAAGGTATTACACCCAAGAAAATGGACTATTGGGATGAAGGATTCTAGCAGTAAGCTTTTGTAGAGTATGCACTGCAGGAGGCCAGGAGCTGAGGGGATCAAATCATAAAGGTTCATGGCTTAATTACAGATCATCAACTATGAAAATTCCTTGGAGGTTTCTCAGAAGTTTGAGAGATAAAATTTCAATATTTCTCCTACAGAATACCATTCACAAAGTTTCTCTTTATGCTTCCTCTCATGGCTCTTGACTCTATTCCAAAAGAATTAGAAATAGCAGAAGATGGATTAAGCTTTCTTATTTACAGGAGATCCCTAAGATATGACTCAGACACTAGCTGGAGTGAAGTGGAGGAGGGGTGAAGGAGTAAGAACTATCAGTTGCACATTATATATAATGAACTTTTAAATGTGGACATGGCAAGCTGTTTTAATTCCTGAACATCACTTGAAAGCTCTGGGATTTTTCCAAGATGCTGTCATAGGGCAAGGAAGACAGCAAATCAAGCATGCTTGAAGGCAGGGGTTGTAGAAAAGTAAAGGTGATTCCTCCTTGTTCCCTTGACAAATTTAAACCTTTCGATACATTTGTTACACACATATAAACCAAATTATTTTCTACATAACCATCTCAAAATGAGTGTCATTGGTCAAAATGGGAAGTGGATGAGAGAAGATGGATGGCTATTGGTAATTCATCACTGCTACAAAAAGGAAGAAAAACACTGAAAATGCATAAGGTATGGGTGTGAGTAGTTATCTTAGGTTTTTCAAGTCCACTCAAACAATTTTTGTTCAACTCGTTCCAATTTTAAAATCATGTTCTTTAATAGAGAAGAAGGAAGTTGAACAGTTTTGTTTTCTCACTGTTATCTGTCAATATTGTACTATTTCACTTAGAAATATGTCTAACTTTTCTTTGTTTTTCTTTTTACTTTTACTTCCAACATAACCCAAAGGATTTTGTTGTTGGTTTTTGTTTCCTTAAGTATTTCCCTCCCTCAAGTGTTAGCTTATACTAGGATATATTTTTCTTTTAACTTTCCTTATAAAATTTTGTTATTCTTTGTCTTGTCCTTCAATATGTACCCTTTTTTCTATATTTTGTACATGTTCTTCTAAATTCTAAGCTTACCAGAGAAATATGAATATTTCTGAATATCTATACCATTTTTCAGTTTCCTGGAATCATGAGTAATTTAGGTTATCAGTTTAATAGCATTCTACCAATTTGATACACTTTTGATCTTTTGTTACATGGTCAATCTTTTAATTTTTAAAAATGTTTTACTGAACTATAGAGTGTATGTAATGCCTAGAGATCCATTTTTTTTAATATTTATAAACTATAATACAATTGGATAAATCTCTTCCAAATTTCCAGTCAATTCCACTTCACCAAGCAGTTCTTTAATATGAGTTAAAATACAAATTCCTATATTTTCATTTTGCAAAATGTGATTAACAAAAGGAAAGTAAAATAAAAATGTGAAATTCTTCATCATTCACATATTTTCCTCGATGTAAGATTTTTCACAAAGCCTTATGTATTTTTCTCCATATGGTTAGGTAGGATTCCACCTTTTCACAAGATTTCCAGATATGTTTCACATTTTTGAAATAGTCACCTAAATATTTATCCCCATTCTCCCACCTCCTGAGTTGTGTAGATTTTTTTTAGAAATATGTACACATTTTTGAAAAAAATAGTTGTACTCATTTGCTCCTTCCCTTAGAACTTTGTTTCATTAGAAGACTCTCTTAAATTTGATTTGGTTAGCTGGTTTTTAAGTAATTTTTTTGATTTTGTTGTTATTAACATTATTCTTCATTAGAATATATTTAGAGAATTCAACTTATATTTTTAGTTATAAATTATGCTTTTAATTTGGACCAGATGAATGATCAGTTTTGATAACTATTCCAAGGATGGATTGATACATTTGTAATTTTCTGCTTATAGGGCATAAAGATCCTCCAAACAAAATGTACATGCTCACTTGTGTAATTATCTCTTTTTGATATAGTTGTATTCAAACTGCCTATTATGACTATCATTTCAACAAATTTTACTAACATTTCTAAGAAGCTTTAATTTGGACAATGTGAACTTGACAACTTCATACCTTAGTTGTTTCATCTCTGAAGAACAAGTGAATTCTTCCATGTAAAACAGTTTAACTATATAACGTAATTATCTAATATACGATCGATATGTAATTGTACTAATTGTATACAATTGTCCTAACAAAGTCTTTTATACCACATTTAAAAAATTGTATATCCAATCAAAAATAGGTCATTGTATTCAGTAGTCTAATGCAATTTACTTTTCCACTCAAAATATTTTTGGCATTCTACTGTATCAGTTCAAGTATTCTAGTTCATTTTTAATGCTCTACCTACAGAATTTATACATACACACACAAACATACACACTCACATAATACTGAGATTATCTCTAAATTCTTCTTTTATTGACATTTAGGCAGTTTCATACCCCTTTTTATCATTACATGATATGCTTTTATGATACCTTTTACAAATGTCTTTTTATGGATGTGGGCATATTTTCTCTTGTGTGTATAACTAGACCAGTAATTGCTATCTATTTGGGTAGGCATGCCTACATTTGCGATAGATATTACCAAATTATTCTTCAAATCAGTTGTCCAATTTGAACTTCCATGAGCAAAGTATGAGTGCTCATTGTACCTCATATCTGCTAGTGGTTGGTAATCACAGGCTTTTAAAGTTTTGACAATCTAAACGGCATAAATAAAATCACATTGTGATTTTATTTTGTATTTTTGTAATTATCAGTGAGGATGAGATTGAATGAAATGGACTTTTAACCATTTGTGTTTATATTCATGACTTGCTTCTTCTTGTCCTTTGCACATTTTGTTTTAAAGTTATTCCTCATTTCCTTATTGATTTGCATAAGATTTATACACTTAAGATTATAAAACTCCTTCATTCATATACATTGGAAATCTTTATCCAGTTATTATGGTCTTTGATGCAAGGTTTTCTTTCTTCTCCCCTTTTACATAGACTTTATTTTTCAGAACAGTTCTAGTTCATAGCAAAATTGAAGAAAGTAGAGTTCCCTTTTATCTCCAACGCCCCTCCATGAACACAGTGTCCCCACTATCAACATATGACACCACAGCATTACATTTATAACAATCAGTGAAGCTACACTGACACATTATTATCACCTTAAGTCTGTAGTTTACATTAATTTTGTCTCTTGATGTTGTATTTACATTACATTTTAAATTACATTTTGTGTTAATTCTTGTGAAGGGTATAAGGTCTTTGTATTCCTTTTTTTTTTTTTTTCATGTGGATGTCCATTTGTTTCAGCACCATTTGTCAAAAAGACTATTTTTCTTCACTCTTTTGCCTTTACTCCTTTATCAAAGATCAGTGACTATATATATATGTGGGTCTGTTTTTGAGTTCTCTATTCTGTTTTATTGATCAAATAAAACTTGATCCATTCTTTTGCCAATACCACACTTTCTTGATTATTGTACCTCTATTGTAATTTTGAAACCATGTATCAATAGTATCAGTCCTCTGACTTTGTTCTCCTTCTTTAATATTGAGTAGACTATTCTGAATCTTTTGCCTCTCCATACAAAGTTTAGAATTAGTTTGTTGAGGGACTTCCCTGGTGGCACAGCGGACAGACTCTCCAATCCCAATGCAGGAGGCCCGGGTTCAATCCCTGGTCAGGGAACTAGATCCCACATTCATGCTGCAACTAAGAGTTTGCATGCCACAACTAAGGAGCCCACCTGACACAAATAAGTCCCAGTGCAACCAAATAAATAAATAAATATTTTTAAAAAACACAAAATAAATAATTTATTGTTATCTACAAAATGCCTTGGTAGAATTTTGAACAGATTACATTGAATCTATAGATCAAACTCTGAAGAACTGACAGCTTGAGAATATTAAGTTTTCCTATCCATGAACATAAAATATCTCTCCAGTTACCTAGTCATTTGATTTCTTTCATCAAAATTGTGTAGTTTTCCTTATATAGTTCTTATACATATTTTGTTAGATTTTTACCTAGTATTTCATTTTGGGAAGTGCTAATGTAAATATTATTATGTATTTAATTTCAAATCCCACTTGTTCATTTCTGGTATGTAGGAAAATTATTGATTTTATATACTAAACATATTCTGAAATCTTGCTATAATGGTTTATTAGTTTCAGAATTATTCTGGTCAATTCTTTAGGATTTTATACATAGACAATTAAATCTTCTGCAAACAAAAACATTTTTATTTCTTCTTTCACAGTATGTATAATTGCTATTTCCTAGGACTCCCTGTCCAGTGTTGAAAGCAGTGATGAGAGAGGACTTTTTTTTTTTTTTGAAATTATTTATTTATTTATTTATTGGCTGCGTTTTGTCTTCGTTGCTTCATGCGGGCTTTCTCTAATTGTGGCAAACGGGGGCTACTCTTTGTTGTGGTGCACAGGCTTCTCATTGCAGTGGCTTCTCTTGTTGCAGAGTGTGGGTTCTAGGTGCACGGGTTTCAGTAGTTGTGGCTTGCGGGCTCTAGAGCGCAGGCTCAGTAGTTGTGGTGCACGGGCTTAGTTGCTCTGCAGCATGTGAGGTCTTCCTGGACCAGGGATTGAACCTGTGTCCCCTGCATTGGCAGGCAGACTCTTATCCCCTGTACCACCAGGGAAGCTCTGAGAGAGGACATTTTTGTCTTGCTCATGATCTTAGCAGGGAAGCTTCAAGTTTCTCACCATTAAGTATGATGTTAGCAAGTTTTGTTTTGTTTCTGTAGATGTTCTTCATCCAGTTGAGGAAGCCCCCTCTATCCTTAGTTTGCTGAGAATTTTTATCATAAGTGAGTGCTGGATTTTGTCAAATGCTTCCTCTGCACCTACTGACATAATCATGTGATTATTCTTCTTTATCCTGTTGATGTGATGGATGCTACTGATTTTCCAATACTGAACCATACTTGTGCACCTAGGATAAATACCATTTGGTTGCAGTGCATAATTATATTTATACATTGTTAGATTTAATTTGCAAATATTTTGTTGAAGATTTTTCCATTTACATTCATGAAAGATATTGGTCTGTAGTTTTCTTTGCTTGTAATGTCTTTGTCTGGTTTTTGTATTAGGGTAATTCTAGCCTCATAGAATGAGTTAGGAAATATTACCTCTGATATTATCTTCTGGAAGAGATTGTAGAGAATTGGTATCATTTCTTCCTTTAAATGTTTGGTAGAATTCACAAGTATGCCCATCTGGGCCTAATGCTTTCTGCTGTGGAGGAATATCATTTATTCATTTATTTTATAGACATAAACCTATTGACATTTTTAATTTGTTCCATTACAAGTTTTTACAGTTTGTGTCTTTCAAGGAATTGATCCATTTCTTCTAGGTTATGACTTGTGGGCATGGAGTTATGTATAGTATTTCTTTACTATCTTTTTACTAACTATGGAATCTGTAGTAATATTCCTTTTATCTCTGATATTACTAATTTTTATCTTATCTCTTTTGTTTTTCTTAGTTAGCTTGGCTAGAGGCTTATTAATTTTACTGATCATTTGCATGACCAGCTTTTAGTTTCTTGATTTTCCTTATTGATTTCTTGTGTTCAGTTTCATTGGTCTCTGCTCTCAGTTTTATTATTTGTTTTCTTTTGCTTGCATGGTTTCAAGAAGTCAGATGTAATTCTTATCTTTGCTCCTCTATCAAGGTGATTCTTCCCCTTTGGTTTCTTTCAAGGGTTTTTTCTTTAGCTTTCATTTTCTTCATTTCAAATTTTATGTACCTAGACTAGTTTTTTATTTTGTTTTTGTTTGTTTTTTTTTTATTCAGTATTCTCTGAGCTTCCCAAGTCTGTGTTTTGGTGTCTGACACTATATTCGGGAATTTCTGTCATTACTGCTCAAATATTCTTTTGTTTCTTTTTCTTCTTCTTCCAGTGTTGCTGTTTCAGTACATTACACGTTGTGTAATTATCCAACATTTTTGGATATTGTTCCACTTTTTACTCTGCTTTTGCTTTTGGAAGTTTCTACTGACAAATCATCAGACTCAGGAATTTTTTCTTTAGCAGTGTCTGATCTACTAAGGAGCCCATCAAAATCATTCTTTATTTCTGTTACAGTGTTTTCGATCTCTAGTGTTCCTTTTGATTCTTTCTTAGAATTTCTCTCTTCTTACATTACCCTTTTTTCCCCCAGGTAACCTACTTTATCCATTTGAGTGCAAGCATATTATTCATAGTTTTGTTACATTTGTGGTCTGATAATTCCAACATCTTTGCCATACCTGAGTCTGGTTTTGATGCTTGCTTTGTTTACTCAAACTGAGTTATTTGCCTTTTGATATGTGTTGTAATTTTTTTATGGAAGCAAGACATGACATACTGGATAGAAGGAACTGTGATAAGTAGGTCTTTAGTTATGTAGTGGTCAGGTTTAAGGGAGAAGAAGCATTCAATACTTCTATGGTTAGGCCTCAGTCTTTTGGTAAGCCCTTGTCCCTTGACTGTGAAATTCTCAGGTTCTTCTCAAATTTTTTTTTTTTTTCACTCCCTTAGGTGATACAGATGAGTAGAGGGAGCTGGATTTGGATATTTCTTTCTCTACTGGTTGATTGGGCTCTGATAAAACTTCAAGAGTTTAGGCTCTGGGGGCTTCCCTGGTGGCCTAGTGGTTGAGAGTCTGCCTGCTGATACAGGGGACACGGGTTCATGCTCCAGTCCAGGAAGATCCCACATACTGCAGAGCGGCTGGGCCCATGAGCCATGGCTGCTGAGCCTGCACATCCGGAGCCTGTGCTCCGCAATGGGAGAGGCCACAACAGTGAGAGGCCCGTGTACCGCAAAAAATAGAAAAGAGTTTAGGCTCTGGCAAAATAGTTTCTCTTGAATGCAGGTCTTGATAATTGGAACAGAATGCTTTTATATATTTCAAAATGGTTAGTTTTTCCCTCCCCTTTCTGAAAGTCTGAGAGGAATTTTCTTTAATCTTTACTGTGAGAACCTGGTAGATCTCTATGAGACAAACTTCTGAAAGTGTGCATGACCACCCTCCCACCCTGGTCCCTGATGACTGATGACTGGGTCTCCCTAGCCTTTTGACCTCTCAGGATTTTCCACACTGAGCCACTAGCCATGCATGTATTTACAGTTCAGATTAGCCTACTCAGGTACTAGTTCCCATGAAGGTTTCTGCTCATGGATTTCTGCTCTAGTAAGTTGTGATTCTTTGTATGTGCTTGTCTCTCCAATTTTGGGCCAGTGGTTTCTCCTGTGACTTGACTTATCTGACAGATCTAAGAAGAGTTATCAATTTTTCAGATTGTCCAACACTTTGCTTCTTGTTAGGACAGATTAGTGACTTCTAAGATCCTTACAGGATGGATCAGAGGTGACTGAAGTCTTCTAATTGATTTTTTAAACGTTGAAACAAGCCTCACATTACTGATATAAACCTCTATGTTGTTTTAACAAATTGATGTTTGTATATATAATTTACAAATCTTTTGTTTAAGAATTTGATTATATTAATGAGAGAAATTAATCTATAACTTCCTTTTCTAATGAAGTTTTCCTGACAATTCTAAAAGCTTTTGTTCATTTGAAGATTCTTTATGTAAATTTAATTTAGAAAGGTATTTTTGTCCAATATTTTCTTTTTTTTAAATTATTTTTTATTGGAGTATGGCTGCTTTACAATGTTGTGTTAGCCTCCACTGCACAATAAAATGAATCAGCATACACATACAGATATCCCCGCCCTTTTGGACTTCCCTCCCATTTAGGTTACCGCAGTGCATTAGGTAGAGTTCCCTGTGCTATACAGTACGTCCCCATCAGTTGTCTATTTTATACATAGTATCAATAATGTATATGTGTCAGTCCCAGTCTCCAAATTCCTCCCACCCCACCCCTTTCCCCTTTGATATCCATACATTTGTTCTCTGTTTGTGTCCAATATTTTCTATTTAACATGTATTTTCATTCAACATTTTAAAATTATTTCATTGTTTTTAGGTTTCCATTATTTTTGTTATTTGTTTTGAGAAATTGCTTTTCACTTTTAATATTTCTCATTGAAGTTAATATATATATCCCCACCCCCCCACCCCTGATTAGGTTTCAGATTTCTCTTGGTCTTTAGTTTTGAGTAATTTTACTATGATATTCCTAGATGTGATTTTCTTTGTATTTATGTTACTTGGGATTACAAAACTTCTTTAAACTGTTGATTGATGGCTTTTATCAGTTTTAAAAACTTTTTAGTCATTGTCTGTTCAAATATTTTAGTCTCTCTTCCTGGGATTCCAGTTTTATGTACATTAAATCTATTCATTATATTCCATACTTTTAATGGTCTTGTTTCAATATTATGGTCACTTGTTTTCCTCTCCATTTTTTTATTGATGTATTGTTGATTTATAATACCATAATAGTTTCAAGGATACAAAATAGTCATTTAACATTTTTACATATTCCATACAAAGTTATTATAAAATATTGGTTATATTCCTTGTGCTGTACAATATATCCTTGTAGCTTATTTATTTTATACATAGTAGTTTATACCACTTAATTCTCTACCCCAATCTTGCCCCTCCCCTTTTCCCTCCCCCACTGGTAACCACTAGTTTGTTCTTTCTATTTTTGAGTCTTTTTCTGTTTTGTTATATTCATTTGTTTTATTTTTTAGATTTCACACATAAATGATATCATACAGTACTTTTTTTTCTGTACCTGACTCATTTCACTAAGAATAATACCCTCCAGGTCCATTCAAGTTGCAAATAGCAAAATTACATTTTGTTTCATGCCTGAGTAGTATTCCAATTGTATGTACATACTACATATTCTTTATCCATTTATCTGTTGATGACATTTAGGTTGCTTCCATATCTTGGCAATTATAACTAATGCTATGAACATTGGAGTGCACATATCCTTTTGAATTAGTGTTTTGGGGTCTTTTGGGATATATACCCAGGAGTGGAATTCCTAGGTCATATGGCACTTCTATTTTTAGTTTTTTGATGAACCTCAATACTGTTTTCCATAGTGGCTGCACAAATTTACACTCCCACCAACAATGTACAAGTGTTCTCTTTACTCCACATCCTTGCCAACATTTGTTATTTCTGTTCTTTTTGATGATAGCCATTCTGACAGGTTTGAAATGATATCTCATTTTGATTTTTGCATTTCGCTGATAATTAGTGATACTGAGAATGTTATCATGTGCCTGTTGGCCTTCTGCATGTCATTTTTGGAAAAAATTCTATACAGGTTTTCTGCTCATTTTTTAATTGGGTTATTTGTTTCCTTGATATTGAGTTGTATATGACCTGTTTATATATTTTTGGATTTTAACCTCTTATCAGTCATATCTTTTGCAAATATTTCCTCTCAATGAGTGGGTCATCTTTTGTTTTGTCAATGGTTTCCTTTGCTATGCAAAAGGTTTTAAGCTTAATTAAGTCCCATTTCTTTATTTTCGTTTTTGTTTCTTTGCCTTAAGAAACAGATCCAAAAAATATTGCTATGATGTAATAGTCTATATTTTATTCTAAGAATTTTATGGTTTCAGTTTTTACATTTAGATCTTTAATCTATTTTGGGTTTTTGTTTATGGTATGAGAAAATGTTCTAATGTCATAGTATTATATGTAGCTGTCCAATTTTCCCACTTATTAAAAAGACTGTCGGGCTTCCCTGGTGGCACAGTGGTTGAGAGTCCACCTGCCGATGTAGGGAACACGGGTTTGTGTCCCGGTCCAGGAAGATCCCACATGCCACGGAGCAGCTAGGTCCATGAGCCATGGCCGTTGAGCCTGCACGTCGGGAGCCTGTGCTCCACAACTGGAGAGGCCACAACAGTGAGAGGCCTGCGTACCACAAAAAAAAAAAAAAAAAAAAAAAAAGGCTGTCTTTTCCCCACTGTATAATCTTGTCATAATTGTCATAAACTAATTGAACATACTTTTATTTCTGGGTTCTCTATTCTGTTACTTTGATCTATGTGTCTGTTTTTCTGCCAGTGCCACATAGTTTTGATGACTGTAACTTTGTAGTATAGTCAAGTCATGGAGCATGATACCTCCACCTCTGTTCTTCTTTCTCAAGATTGCTTTTGTGTTTCCATACAAATTTTAGAATAATTTGTTCTAGTACTGTGAAAAATTTCTTTGTTATTTTGATAGGCATTACATTGAATCTGCAGATTCCTCTGGGTAATATGGCCATTTTAATATTGATGCTTCCAAACTGTGAACATGGTATGTCTTTCCATCTGTTTGCATTGTCTTCAATTTCTTTCATAACTGCCTTATAGTTTTCCAAGTACAGATCTTCTACCTCCTTAGATTTATTCCTAGGTATTTTATTCTTTTTGATGTGATGGTAAATGGGATTATTTTCTTAATTTCTCTTTCTGATACTTTGTTGTTAGTATAAATGCAACAGTCATCTGTATATTAATTTTGTATTATTATGCAACATTACCAAATTCATTGATGAGCTGTAGTAGTTTTCTGGTGGCAGCTTTGGGATTTTCTTTGTATAGTATCATGTCATCTGCAGACAGTGACAGTTTTACTTCTTCCTTTCCAATTTAGATTCATTTTATTTCCTTTCTTGTCTGATTTCCATGGCTAGGACTTCCAACACTATGTTGAATAACAGTAGCAAGAGTGGGCATTCTTGTCTTGTTCTTGGTCTTAGAGGAAATGATTTCAGAATTTTGCTGTTGAGTATGACATTAGCTGTGGGCTTATCATATATGGCCTTTATTATGTTGAAGTATATTCCCTGTATACTCAGTTTGTGGATAGATTTTATCATAAATGGATGTTGAATTTTGTCAAAAGTTTTTCTGCCTCTATTGAGAGGATCGTATGGTTTTTGTTCTTTAATTTTTTAATGTGGGGTATCACATTAATTGACTTGCAGATATTGAACCATCCTTGCATCCTTTAGATAAATCCCACTTGATCATGGTGTATGATTCTTTCAGTGTATTATTGAATTCAATTTACTATTATTCTGTTGAGAATATTTGCAATTATGTAAATCAGTGATATTGGCATGTAATTTTCCTTTTTTGTGATATCTTTGTCTGGTTTTAGTTTCAGGGTGATTCTGGACTCAGACAATGAGTTTGGAAGCATTCCTTTCTCTATAATATTTTTGGAATAGATTGAGAAGGATAGGTGCTAACTCTTCTCTAAATATTTGGAAGAACTAACCCTTGTAACCGTTTTGTCCTTGACCTTTGTTTTTTGGGAATTTTTTAAATTACTGATTCAATTTCATTACTGGTAATTTGTCAGTTCATATTTTCTACTTCTTTCTGGTTCAGTCTTAGAAGATTGTACATTTCAAAAAAAGTGTCCATTTCTTCTAGGTTGTCTATCTTATTGGTGTGTAGCTGTTTGTAGTAATCTTATTATTTTTTGTATTTCTGTGGTGTCAGTTGTAACTTCTTTTTCATTTCTGATTTTATTGATTTGGTCCTTCTCTGTTGTTTGCTTGATGAGTCTGGCTAAAGTTTTATCAATTTTGTTAATCTTTTCAGGGAACCGACTCTTGGTTTAATTGTTCTTTCTTTCTTTTTTTTTTTTTTTTTTTTTTTAGTCATTTATTTCTGCTCTGATCTTTATGATCTTTTTCATTTCACTAATTCTGGGATTTGTTTATTCTTCTTTAACTAGTTTCTTTAGGTGTAAGGTTAGGTTGTTAATTTGAGATTTTTCTTGTTTCCTGAGGTAGGTTTGTATTGCTATAAACTTCTCTTAAAGCTGCTTTTGCTTCATCCCATAGATGTTGGATCACTGTGTTTTTGTGTTCATTTGTCTCCAGGAATGGGTGAACCACAAACAGGAGAATAATTTTTACATATTTTTTTGTTGTTGTTTTTTACAATTTCAGAGATTCTCCCCAAGGAGCTAGGTATCTGAGCCCTACATTGGGCTCCCCAAACTTGGGGGTCTTAAGCATGGAAGACTGACCACCAGATTGTTTGGCTTTGAAGGCAAATGGGGCTTACTTTGGGGAGACCCAGAGGGCTGTGGGAAATAGAGATTCAACTCTTAGAAGGTGCACACAAAATCTCATATGCTGCAGGACCCAGGGCAGAAGGAGTAATTTGAAATGAGCCTAGGTCATACCCACTTGATGATCTTGGAGTGTCTCCCAGAGAGGGAGTAGACAACTGGAGCTCAACCTGGGGACATAGATACAGGTAGCAGCCATTTTGGAGAGCTAATTTTATCACATGGATACTGGTGTTGGCAAGTACCATTTTTGAATCCTTCCTCTAGCTTATTAGCACAACACCTGACCCCACTCACCAGCCTGTCAGAACCAGTCCTGGGACACCTTAGGCCAAGCAACTACCTAGGTGGGGACACAGTCCCACCCACGAGCAGGCAGACTGCTTTAAGGCTTCCTGAGTACACAGCCATGCCAGGTCAAGGCCATGTCCACCAAGAGGACCAGGACCTGACCCTACACACCAATGCACGGACGCTAGCTCTGAAACCACAGGGATTTGCATCCAGGTGCCCTGGGACAGAGTTCTGCCAACCAGTGGGCAGGCACCACCCCACAAGCTGGCCAAAACCAACCATAAGACACCTTGAGCCCCTCAGCCAGCCACCCTGTGATACAGTACTATTTACCAGTAGGCAGACAGAAACTTTGGGATGCCCCAAATCACACCATCAGCTGTGTTAAGAACCAACCCCACCCAGCCTTGGGCCAACACAGGCTCTGAAAAACCAGGGCCCTGCAAGTAGAGATCCCAGGACTCAGCTCTGCCTGCCACCGAAAAGAATGAGTCACAGGATCCAGCATAAGACCCAGTGCACTCACCAGCAGACTAGCACTAGCTCTGGGAATCCCTGGGTTCCAGCCCCAGCTATCAGCATGGCAATACAAGCTCTGAGATACTTTCAGCCTCTCAGCTAATCACATTGGGATACAGCCATGCACATCAGTGGGCTGATAAAAGCTTTAGGACACCCCAGAACCTGCAACTAGCTGTGTCAGGAACTGGCTCCACCCACCAATGGGCTACAAAACTGGAACCCTTGGACCCTGAAGCCAGACACCATAAGACCCAGTTCTGCATGCCATTGGACAGGTACTGGCCACAGGACCAGGCTTCACCCACCAGTGTGCCCACACTAAACCCAGGATCCCCCTGGGCTCTATAGCCAGCTGCCACTAGACCTGACCCCATGCACCAGTGGCCAAGAGCTTCTCCACAAGACAGGGTCTGGCAACCAACCAGACCAGGGGCCATCCATATCTACCAGACCACCCACAGTAGTCAGCCCACCATAGCAGATAGACCTATGCAGTCCATATAGGGGGTACCCCTAGAGCATGTAGCTCTGGTGACCAGAGGGGAGTAGGCTTCTGGAACACACATGTTTTGATTTCTTCAGTGATCCATTGGTTGTTTAGTAGCATATTGTTTAGCCTTCACTTGTTTGCAGTTTTTTGTTTTTGTTTTTTTTTTTTTTTTCTTGATTTCCAGTCTCATGATGCTGTGGTTGGAAAGCTTGCTTGATATGATTTCAATTTTATTAAATTTACTGAGACTTGTTTTGTGGCCTAGCATGTCATCTATTCTGGAGAATTTCCCACGTGAAGTTTAAAAAAATTGTATTCTGCTGCTTTTGGATGGAAAGTCCATCTGATCTAAGGCATCATTTTAAGACCAGTGTATTTTTATTTATTTTCTGTCTGGATGATCTGTCCATTGATGTAAGTGGAGTGTTAAAATCCCCTACTATTTTTGTGTTACTGTCAATTTCTCCCTTTTTGTCTGTTAATACTTGCTTTATCTAGTTGCTCCTATGTTGAATGTATACATATTTATAATTATTATGTCTTCTCCTTGGATTGATCATTTGATCATTATGTAATATTCTTCTTTATCTCTTGATATTGTCTTTATTTTAAAGTCTATTTAGTCTGATATAAGTATTGCTCTCTGGTTTTCTTTTGATTTCTATTTGCATGTAATACATGTTTCCAACTCCTCACTTTGTCTGTGTGTGTCTTTAGATCTGAAGTGAGTCTTTTGTAGAAAACATATATATGGGTCTTGTTTTTGTATCCATTCAGCTACTCTATCTTTTGAGTGGAACATTTAGTACATTTAAAGTAATTATTGATATGTATGTTCTTATTGCCATTTTAAAAATGTTTTTTTATGTTGTTTTTGTAGTTCTATTTTCTTTTTTTTTTTTGTAGTTCTATTTTCTTTCTCTTTTTGTTCTCATCTCTCATGATTTGATGACTACTTTTAGTACTATGTATGGATTCCTTTCTCATTTTGAGTGTGTATCTCTTACAGAATTTTGGTTTGTGATGATCATGATGTATATTAATATATATATATATATATATATATATATATATACACATATATAATTTTAAGTTGCTTAACTCTCAAGTTCAAACAGATTTTAACCATCTGTCATTTTTACTACACTCCCCTCACGATTACTGTTTTTGACATCATATTTTACATCTTGTTGTTCTGTGTATTACTTAACTATTTATTGATGATATAAATGATTTTAAAACCTTTGTCTTTTAACCTCTGTACTATTTATGTGGCTGATTTACTACTTTACTGTATATCTGCCTTTACCAATGAGTTTTTCCTTTCACAGTTCTCATGTTTCTAGTTGTGGCTTTTTCTTTTTCACTTAGAGAAGTTCCTTTAACATTTATTGTTAAAGCTGGGTTGGTGGTCCTGAAACTTTTAATTTTTGTTTGTCTGTAAAACTTTCGAACTCTCCATCAAATCTGATTGAAAGCTTTGTCAGGTAGAGAATTCTTGGTCATAGGTTTTTCCCTTTCATCACTTTAAATATATTGTGTCACTCCTTTATGACCTGCAGAGTTGCTGCTGAAAAGTCAGCTGATAGCCTTATGGGAATCTTCTTGTACTTGTTGCTTTTCCCATGCTGCTTTTAATATTCTCTATTTAATTTTAATTTTTGTCATTTTAATTACAATATGTCTTGGTGTGGACCTCTTTGGGTTGATCTGGTTTGGGACTCTGTGATCCCAGGATCTAGGTGTCTGCTTCTTTTCTCAGGTTAGGGGAGTTTTCAGCTATTATGTCTTCAAATATGTTCTCTGCTGCTTTCCCTCTCTCTTCTCTTTCTGGGACACCTACATTGTAAATGTTAGTATGCTTGGTGTTGTCCTCAAGGTCTTTTAAACTGCCTTCATTTCTCTTTATTCTTTTTCTGTTCCACTTCAGTGATTTCCACCACTCTTCCTTCCAGCTCACTGATCTATTCCTCTTTGTCATCTAATCTACTGTTGATTCCTTCTAGTGTATTTTCATTTCAGTTACTGTATTGTTCATCTCTCTTTGGTTACTTTTTATATATTCTAACTCTTTGTTAAAATTTTCTAACTTCTCACTTTGTTTATCCATTCTTCTCCCAAGTTTTGATCACCTTTACAGTCATTACCTTGAGCTCTTTATTGGGTAGATTGCCTATTTCCTCTTCACTTAGTTTTCTAGGGTTTTATCTTGTTTCTCTTTCTGAAACATGTTCCTCTGTTGTCTCATTTTGCCTAATTTGCTGTTTTTATTTCTATGTGTCTGTTAGGTTGGTTATGTTTCCCAACATTGGAGAAGTGCTCTTTTGTAGGAGATGTCCTATGGTTCTATCTCCTTGTGGTTCCTATTTTATGTCTTTAGTTGTAGATGATCTTTTCTGCTAGATTCCAATCTTTCTCATCAATACTTGCTCTGTAAATAGTTGTAATTTTTGTGTGCCCATTTGAGGAAGTGAGCTCAGTGTCTTTCTACTCTGCCACCTTCCTGTAGTCTCTTCTCTCTGTTTTTTTTTTTTTTTTTAATTTATGTATATTTCTAGTTGTCTTTTTTCCAGGTCTCTAATAACATCTTATGTTGTTTCTAATGTGCTTTTCAAACTGTCTAGTGAATTTTAGTTCCTGTTAATATCATTTTCATTTATAAAGTTATTATACAATCATTTTTATTAATCTGCTATTTGAGTAAAATTCTTCATGTTTTAACCATTTTGTCTAATTTTTTCACCTTGTTAAAAATATATTAACCATAGTTATTTAATAACTTCCCAACTGACTCCAAAATCTAGATTATATCTTGTCCTTTTACTAAATTGTATTTTTTTCTGTTGGATTTTAGCCATACATTCTTGTCTTTGACATGTTTTATAAACTTAGATTGAAATTCAAAAAATATTTATAAAATTGTAAATGCTCCATATAAAGCTCCCCCATATGCAGAAGCATTTGACAAAACTCAACATCCCTTTATGATAACAAGTCTCCAGAAAGAGGGCATAAAGGGAACATACTTCAACATAGTAAAAGCTATATGTGACAAACCTGCAGTTAACATTATACTCAATGGTGAAAAGCCCAGAGCATTTTCTCTAAGATAAGGAACATGACAAGGATGCCCACTCTCGCCACTTTTATTCAACACAGTATTAGAAATCCCAACCATAGCAATCATACAAGAAAAAGAAACAACAGGAATCTAAATTGGAAAGGAAAAAGTTAAACTGTTTGCAGATGATGTGATACTATACATAGAAAATCCTAAAGACGCCACCAGAAAACTGCTACAGCTCATCAATGAATATGGTAAGATTGCAGGATACAAAATTAAAATACAGAAATCTATTACACTTGTATATACTAACAATGAGCTATCAGAAAGAAATTAAGAAAACAATCTCATTTACAATTGCATCAAAAAGAATAAAATACCTAGGAATAAACCCACTTAAGGAGGTAAAGATTTGTATTTTAAAAACTATAAGACACTTATAAAAAAAAAATTGAAGATGACACAAACAGATGAAAAGCTACACCATGTTCATGGAATGGAGAATTAATATTGTTAAAATCACCATACTATCCAAGGCAGTCTACAGATTCAGTGCAATCCCTGTCAAAATACCAAGGGCATGTTTCATAGAACAAGAACAAATAATTTAAAAATTTGTATGGAAACATGAAAGGTCTCAAATAGCATTGGGATTCTCAAGAATGAAAAAATAGAGCTGGAGGAATCAGCTGAGGTCAGAATAGCCTGATGTCAGACTATACTACAGAGCTACAGTAATCAAAACAGTATGGTACTGGCACAAAAAGGGACACATAGATCAATGGAACAGAAGAGAGCGCCAAAAAATAAACCCACATACTTATGGTCAATTAATCTATGAGAAAGAAGGCAAAAATATACAATGGAGAATAGTCAGTCTCTTTAATAAGTGGTGCTGGGAAAACTAGACAGCTACATGTAAAAAAATAAAATTAGAACACACTCTAACACCATATACCAAAAAAAAAAATCAAAATGAATTAAACACTTAAATGTAAGATCAGAAACCATAGAACTCCTAGAGGAAAACATAGACAGAATACTTTTTGACACAAATCATGGCAATATTTTTGTTATCTGTCTCCTAAAGCAAAGAAAATAAAAGCAAAAATAAACAAATGCTCCTAATTAAACTTAAAAGCTTTTGCACAGCAAAATAATTCATCAACAAAATGAAAAGACAACCTGTCAAATGGGAGAAAATATTTGCAAAGGATATTACAGATAGGTGGTTAATATCCAAAATTTATACAGCTCAAATATCTCAACATAAAAAGAAAATGGGCAGAAGACTTGAATAGACAATTTTCCAAAGACAGTATACAGATGGCTAACAAACACATGAAAAGATGCTCAACATCTTTAATCATCAAGGAAATGCAAATCAAAACCACAAAGAGGTATCACCTCACACTTGTCAGAATGGCTACCAACAAAAAGGCCACAAATAACAAATGTTATCGAGGATGTGGAGTAAAGGGAACCCTCATACACAGTCGGTGGGAATATAAATTGGTGTAGCCACTGTGGAAAACAGTATGGCAGTTTCTCAAAAAAACAAACAAAAAAATAGAACTACCTACCATATGACCCAGCAATTCCACTCCTAGGTATGTATTTGAAAAAAATGAAAACATTAATTAAAAAAGATACATGCACCCCAATATTCACAGCAATATTACATACAATTGCCAAGGTATGGAAGCAATCTAAGTGTCCATCAACAAGTGAATGTGATGTGATACACACATGCACTCAACACACACACGCGCACACACACACACACACACACACACACACACACAATGAGATCCCACTCAACCATAAAAAGAATGAAATTTTGCCATTTGCAACAACATATATGGACTTGGAGGGTTTTATGCTAAGTGAAATAAGTCAGACAGAGAAATAAATACTGCCTGACATCATTTATATGTGGAATCTAAAAAATAAAACAAACTAGTGAACGTAACAAAAAAATAAAAATAGACTTGCAGATACAGAGAATAAACTAATGCTTACCAGTGGGGAAAGGGAAGTAGAGAGGGGAAAAATAGCAGTAGAGGATTAAGAGATAGAAACTGCTATGTATAAAATAAATAAGCTACAAGGATATATTGCACAGCACAAGGAATATAGCCAATATTTTATAATAATTATAAATGGAGCGTAACCTTTAAAAGTTGTGAATCACTATGTTGTATACCTGTAACTTATATTGATATAATATTGTTTATAAACTATATCTCAAAAAAATTAAAAAAATAATAATAATAATAAAAGCTCCCCCAGAAATGGTTTGTTCTAGTCTTTTCTAGGCAGGGAAAATAATGGCTAATGTCTCCAAGGAATGCCTTATGTTAAGTTTGTTTACAGTCTCGATAATGTGATTTGTTTTTTGTTCCTAGTACTTTTCAGCTGATATCTTAATGTGTTCTTTGGAGTCCTCTCCCTTGGTGGGCCCCAAATTGTATGGTTTTTCACATTAGACTGAGCAAAGAACTTCTCTACATTTTATTGGTTTTCTGCTTAGGTTTTAATTCTCCTAACTCATGAATCTCCAGAATTTTGCAAGTGTCTTTAGGTTAAAATAGACTATGGCTTGAAGCCTTCCAAGTCTTTTTCAAAATATTGTCTTGTTTCTTCTTCCCCCAGCAGTGACCCACTAAGGATGTAAACCTCAGATTATTAGCTTCCTTACTATGCCTAGAATCACTGAATGCCCCCAGGGTAATATCAACTACAAAAGTCAGCTCACTTCTTGAAGTTCTTCCCTCTCAAAAGGCTTAGCTCCCCTAGCTCTTATTGCTGGAGCACCTCTCTGCGGCTTTCAATCAAATGGTTTCTACATTTTACCCAGCATGTATAGTTGTTTTGTGTAGGATTATTGATCTGCCATTACTATTATTTTCCATTCTTATATCTATCTAGGAAAGTAAATTCTTGTAATCCTGGCATGAACCCAACTTTGTTATAATACACTGTTTTTTCATACTTTACTTGATTCACTTTGCTTATGGAATTCTGCAACTATGTTTATGGATGAATGAGCCTGATTTTCATTTTATTTTTACTCTCTGTTAGGTTTTGTTTTTAAAAATTATGTCCACCTTATTAAATGAGTTGGAGAGTTGTTACTTTTTGATATATTCATGAAAAAATGAGAAATGCTTGGTTTTCAATTGTTTAGTACTACTTTCGGATAAAATCATCTGAGATTTTTTTTTTTTTTTAAACAGAAGAAAATTATTAACTACGGATACAATTTCTTCAGGTCTCTTTTTTCTTTAAACCACTTTGGAAAATCATATTGTTTGATTCATTCATTTGATTGTATCTTTCTGCTTTTGCAGCTATGGCATCTTTATTTATAACTGCAGCAAGAAGTAATGTAATAATTTTACTCATGAACTGATAGAATAACCAGTATACCCAGCTAAAAAGTGACAGAATTAAAATCTGAAATCAACCTTTCCAATCACGTCACATTTTCCTTCCTAACTGAGATTCATCCACAAATCGCAGATCAAATGGTCTCAAAGGTAACCCAGATATTACAGTTGCATTCCAATGTGACTCTTTAGCATATAAGCACAGTTGATTTGAGAACTTTCTATTTGAATAAAAAGCAATTGGTTAAATGTCAGTAGACTGTCAACTTAAATGTGGCTATCATGGGATAAAAATTAGAAACATCACACTATGGAATATTTTATTCTGAGAGTATCAGTGTAGAGTATTATTATGAAATGAGTGAAATCAGAATAACAATTGAGTTTGAACACTGATATTGTTTAAAATTCATATTAGGAATCAATCTATGGCATTAAAGCAATCTTTTATATTTTTCTCTTTTAAAATGTCTTCCTTATATCCATCAAACTATTACCTCTGAAGATTGAGGAAAAATGAAGGATTGGTAAACTATTTGAAAAAAAAAAAATCTAGTAGAAGACCAATTCTAACAATAAATGAAGAAGCTGAAGGAAATTAAGTTGATGAATGCTGTTATTAATTTTAAAATATATCAGCATAATAGTTTATTCCCTTCCTAGTGTAGTAACTGATTTATTACTACTCTTAGACAAAACAAAAATAATTTAATTTATTTATAAAAGTAGGATTGCTATATTACTAAATAATTATAACAACTAATCATTGTTCTGAGGCAATTACATGAAATTCCATAAACTAAAAATTTGTCATAATGTGATGTTTTACTGAACAATTTTGAAATATATATATATATATATATATATATATATCCGTAGACCAGCTCCATCTGGAAGAGCTGTGGCATTAATTCAGAATTATTCATAGTGCCTTTAATATTAATCATAGTTGTTTTAAATCTCCTGCCTGGGGCTTCCCTGGTGGTGCAGGGGTTGGGAATCCACCTGCCAATGCTTGGGACACAGGTTTGAGCCCTTGTCCAGGAAGATCCCACATGCTGCAGAGCAACTAAGCCCGTGTGCCACAAATACTGAGCCTGCACTCTAGAGCCGGCGAGCCACATCTACTGAGACCGAGTGAAACAACTACTGAAGCCCACGTGCCTAGAGCCCATGCTCTTCAACAAGAGAAACTACTGCAATGAGAAGCCCGTGCACCACAACAAAGAGTAGCCCCTCTCGCTGCAACTAGAGATAGCCTGTGTGCAGCAAAAAGACCCAAGACAGCCAAAAATAAATTTATTTTTTTAAATAAAAAAATAAATAAATCCCCCATCTTATAACTGCAATATCCCTGCCATGTCTGGTTTTGATGCCTGTTCTGTCTCTTCACATTATGTTTTTTGCCTTTTGGTATGTGTTGTAATTTTTTCTTGATAGCTGGACATGATGTGCTGGGTAAAATTTTTAAAAATACTGTAAATAGTCCTTTAGTAATGTGATAAGTTATGAAGAGAGGGGAAGCATTCAGTAGTCCTATGTTTAGGGCTCAGGCTTTTATTGAGCCTTTGCCTCTGGACTGTGAACTTTACAAGTGTTTCATATTTTTTTCTCTCCATTTAGATGGGACAGCATGGTTAGATTGGGCTGGAGTGGATAATTCTCTTGCCCCAGATCAGTTAGGCTCTGATAATACCCCAGCAGGGTTTAGACTCTAGTAAACTAGTTTCCCTTGAGATCAGTCTTTGTTAAGAAGAACAGAGAACTTTGGTATATTTCAGATTGGTTCCTTTCCCCCTTCCCTGTTGGCAGTAAAAAGAGTTTATGTCAGATATTTACTGTTGGATCCTGGTCAAGCTCCTTGAGGTAAATCTCACAATATTGTGGGAGACCATTTTATGATTAGGTTCTCCTGGCATTTTTAACTCTCAGAGTTGTCCACACTCAACTTCCAGCAATTTGTCAATTATAGTTCAGGTTTTCCTACCCCATCTGGCACTGATTCCCAAGGTTGTCTGAGTGACTTCTTATATTTGCCTGTCTGTATCTTCAGTCTTGAGGGCAGTGGTCTGTCCTATGTCCATCTCTCATGGATCCAAGAAAAGTTGATTTTTCAGTGTGTTCAGCTTTTTACTATTGTTAGGACAGTGGCAACTTCCAAACTCTTAACGTGTGAAACTGACAACTGGAAGTCTAAAATGTTAATTCTTTAGGGAAAAAAACAAAAATAAAAACTGAAAGTGTTTTAGAGACAACTTAGTGGGAAATACATTTTGAGCTACTTTGTGTATTTAGATACCTGATTCAAAGAAAAATGGCTGTGACTGATCCACCACGAAGCATATTTAAAGGATAATGCAATTTTCTTTCTACTCGACAAAATAATTTACTTCTCTCTAGAGTATGTCAGAAAGGGATAAATAATTGAAGGATTCAATAAGAAATCTTAAGAATAAGGACAAATATCATCAAATTATATTCATGGCTTCTGTTCATAACCAATTCTTTCTCTATGAATATAACATCAGTTTTTCCCACACTCCTAGATTGTAACATCATCTTCCAGATATGTGAGTTACTAGTTTCAGATTTTCATTCCTAAAACCTGAATTCAAGAGGAAAAACATCTTTGAAAATTAATTTTAAATCTAGAAATTTCCAATTTTTTCTTCAAACTTTCATTGATAGCATACATGATATATATAAGAGTCAAAAGCTTATGTATGGAAAAAAATTAGTAACAAAGACACAACAAAATTTGCTGATTATTTTTTGCAAGACACTATCCAAGTTAATAAAAATGTATACTCTTAAGGAGAAACTATTGAAATTAAAATAATTGTTGCAAGAATGAAATTAAATTGTGTTTGTTTCCCATGATTTTTATGTATTTTGAGAAAAGGAAGGAAGCTTTCATAATTTGTTTGATTTTCACTGCAAGACAACCCACTCCCCACACAAACACCTAAAAAATATTCTGAAGACTGAGTTTGGCTATATATACAAGAAGGATAAAAAGTTCACTTATTTGTCAAAACAGGTATTTCATAGGTGCCTCCTAAGAAGAAAATCATAACACTGTTTATTTGTTTAATTTCACATCTAAAATGGGTGTGGTGGAACATGTGAAAATGTGAATCAGAGAACAAAATGGTTTCTAGGATACACTGCACTTATACAGAAAAGACCATTGGAAAGAATAGCAGCTGTCAAGAGAATCAAAGATAAATATTCTTTAAACATTATTTGCATTATTAGAAATCAATTATTGTTCACTCAATGAAAAGATAATTATTAAATATCTACCATCTGCCAAACAATGGACTATGAAATTGAGATATGTTAGAGAAGCAAGAAAACAAACTCCCACCCCCACCTCCATTCTCTTAATGCTTACAGCAGAAAGAGGCAAAAAAAAAAAACAGGATAAGGATGAAGTTACAGAGGGAGAAATTTGCAATTTTAAATAAATTATAAATAGGACCTCGGATTAGGTCAGCTTCATGGAGAAGCTATTATTTGAACAAGGACTTAAAGGGGATGAAAATGTCAGCTAAGTTCACACAGAAGCCTTAAATGAGGAGCCAGTCAAGAGTAATCAAGGAACAGCAAGAAGGTCATGTAGCTAGAATGGAGCGAACACACAGGAGAATAATGGGAGAGACATTTAGAGAGATTACAGGGGTAAAATCAGGTAGAATTTTGTAAACCATTGTAAGAATTCTAATCTCTGATGATACAGAGAACCAGTGGAACATTTTGAGCTCTGGATTGAAATGATCTGACAAGCTTTAAAAGGACCACTCTGGCAGTTGCACTGAGGGTGTATGACAAGCAGGCAATGGTGGAGGCTGGGCAACCTATTAATGGAGGCAGTGGGGTCCTGGAACCAGCTCACTGGGGAGCTGCCTTCATTTCAGTAGCTTGAAATGGACCCTAGGGGGAGCATTTATACATAGGGAATCAGCAAATGTTATAAATCAGGTCTTCTAATTAATCAATCCAATTATGATATTTTATAACTTAAAATACGTGAAAGTCTGGAGTCTCTTTTTTTAATTCTTTTGCATAGAGTAATTTTGGCATACCGCTTTACCCATAATCTTTTTTCTATTGCTCTTTGGAACTGGCTGTACAAATGAATGAATCAGTTTTAAATACTGCTTTCAGGTTGTATAAAGCTATCTAAGTTGTGTATACAATACCCTAGGAAGTCCCATACTTCTTTTAAACACATCTTCAATTGTATTAAGCCAGTCATGGTCATCTCACTTCCTTTGTTAATATTGATTAGGAATGGACACAAAAGTATGGCAAATTAGTCCAAGATTAAATTAGATCCACTATATATGGTGGTATCAAATCAGATCCATATTTTATATATGTGTGTGTGTGTGTATGTGTGTGTGTGTATGTTTGTTCCTCATGAATTGAGACACAGGAAGAGATGCACTTGGATTTTACTGGATGTTGTCATATACGGACATGATAATTAGAAGTGCTAGAGCCACCTTGCATTGTTGCAGAGAGCTATCCTGAAGCCTATACTTCCATGCTGAGGATATCAGACTACAGAGATGGGAAGAATCTGGATCCCTGATAATGTCTCTGACCAACTAAGTTAACCAATCAAAGAGCACGCCTATCTTTTTTTTTTTTCTCGTTATGTGAAAATGTGCTAATAGTTTAAGCCAATTTGAGTTGATGGCCTATTATTTGCGATTGAGGGCAGCTGAGCTGATATAAAGGCCCAAGCTTTAATAGCTTCTGCCATTTTTTTTTCTCTTTAGAATAAATATGTTATTCAAATATCAAAACTATCCCTATCATTTGGAGTTTCTTCATTTATTCTTGGGTTTAACCCAAGGTTTAGAATTTGATATCAATTTTCCTAGTGGATCACAAACGTTTTAAACAAGTAAATCAACACTATTCTCTATTTTTTATGCTGCTATTAGCCAGGTAATATATAGTACCTACTTTTGTCGATTGGTAACCATCAGCATTTAGATTTAACTGATATATACAGAGTATATTGTGTCTTATTGTTATTTTGGTTTATCATGTGAGTTTGCTATGTTTTTAATTGAGTTTGGCATTTTCATTCCCATTTTACAGATGACAAAAGTGAGGCTTAAAGATATAATCTAATGTGTAATTCAGCATTGACACTTGAGCCAGGTCCATTAATAGAATAGAATATGCAAATGCATCTAATGTGTACTAATGGCTTTTAATTTGATATTCAATTACATTGCTGTACAAATATTTATTTTGTACCCCCTGCAATAGAGATATGCAAACACATGTCTACATGTACACACACACTCACTGGCTCCCAGAGTTTGATACCACTATGAACATCAGCAAATATTCAATGATTGTTTAATATATATAAAGTAAGAGGCTTGATGGTGTACTCATGTTGTATCAACCTACTATAAAAATAATGATTTTTAGTGTTTAGCTCTTCAGGTTCAGCATCTCATTTTTAAATGTGTAGGACAGAAAATTTAAGCTGTTAAAAATCATTATCAAGATAATAAAAATCATGGGAACATGTTTTATTACAATTAAAAATATACAGAATAAGCATAACATTATATGACTGTAATATTATCAAATGTACAATTGTACAGACAGAACTGGAAGATAATTTGCAATAAAATTATTTGTCTTAGGAATTTATAGTACTTTCTCACATTTTCATCAGTATTCCTTTTAATATTGTCATTTGTTTGGAAACTATAAATATGATTTAATAATTTATTATAGATAATTTCCTGGTAACAGTGGTCTTACACTTCTACAAATGAGTAACAATGAAATTTAGTAAACTATTTTCCGTTTTCAAAAAACCCCAAAACCGAAGTGGCATTTTGGTGGTACCTGCACACTCAAGGTAGAATGTAGGTTTTAACTAGAAAATTTGCTCAGCATAACTGCAACATTGGACAATTGAGGCCTCTGAGTCACTAGTCCTGCTGTTAGACCCAAACGGTCTACGAGGGATTCCAACTCGCCCAAGAACCGCCAAGAGTCGAGAGCCGCTGCAACACGCAAGAGGTTTATTAGGAGCCGATGCACCGGGGTTCCCTGAACCTCACGCAGGAGGCCGATGGGGAACCCCTAAAAGCGGAATCACATACTTTTTATAGGTTTATTTACTCATGGGGCGGGTATATTCTCACAATGATTGGGTAAATGTGGTGACTTTTGAATTCATTGGCTTAGGAACTTTTGTCCCACCTTCTGGCCGTTATAGTTGTTTGTTCATTGTGGCGGTTAGGGCGTATACCTGTTACGGGCAACTGGAAAATTACCCGCTGTCTAGAAAGTCCCCGTCAACTGAAAAACTCCAAGAATTGGTTTCGATAGGGAGAAGGAGTGGCGCACGATAGGGAGAAGAATTGGTTTACGGGAACAAGTGAGGGGGTGGAAAGTCCCTAAAGGCCCCACACTGCTACAGGTACTCGTAACACCTCTGCTTCTGTTTCAATATACTAATGATGTAGTTCAGAGAAATGTTTTAACAGGAAAGGATCAGTTATCAGTGAGTATTTATGATATACCTACTGTTTGTCTCTGCTGAAGACTGTGAATGAATGTTCCATAGCAGTATACAGTAGACTTGTCCTCAAGGGACCATATACTCTCCTGTAGGTGTTTACTGTAGGCTGACCAGGTGTAAACAATGAATGGAAAGGGAGCTAACTTCAAAAGTTTGGAAACAAACAAAAGTCCAGATAACATGACCTTGTCTTCTTTAAAATGGTGAAATGAGTAGGGGATTCAGAGATGAAATTTTTAATGTATGATATGATATGATATGATACATAGACTATACTATAACATATGATATATATATATATATCATATTTAAGCTGCTTCTTTATAATAAATATTGGTGACGGAAACACCATAATCTTTACCAATTTTCCTCTTTATTTTCAAAGGATGTTACGTTAAGCGTGGTAAATATATGGAGGGCATATTGACATGCTGAATAAGTTGGCTTGTTAGGATTATTTTGGCAGTGGCTAGAATGAGATTTAAAAAGGATTTGAGAAGAGACCAATTTTTATAAATAAATAAATAAATAAAGGATATGAGAACAAGAGTTGAATGATCTTCTAACCACATGTAATGAAAGTTCAGCATGATTAAAATCCATATGTACTTGGTAGTTGGGTAAGCAACCTAGAAATAGAGGACTAATAATAGAAGTATTTAAGGTTATCCTTAAAATTACTTTTCGCTACTTTTCATTCCTTTACAGAATGTTTTACTTGAGAGCAAAGTATTGTACAATCTAATACCTTATTCAGAACATATATGGGTTTCCATTTTTTCCTCTATTGATTCCATGAACTTGCTGATGTTTTTGTCAAGGCATTTCACTTCACCATCAAGCATATGTACTGTAATTGAATAGTTGAAAAATATGCAGGAGCAGGTATCGCATACAATCAGTTAATAATACTAAATAAAATACTTGGAGAGGGGCTTCCCTGGGGCTTCCCTGGTGGTGCAGTGGTTGAGAGTCCACCTGCCGATGCAGCGGACACCGGTTTGTGACCCGGTCCGCGGAGCGGCTAGGCCCGTGAGCCATGGCCGCTGAGCCTGTGCTCCGCAACGGGAGAGGCCACAGCAGTGAGAGGCTCGCGTACCGCAAAAAAAAGAAAAAAAAAAAAAAAAAACTTGGAGAAACATCAAAGGATAGTTCAGACTATTTTAAGTATAAATATAGAATTTCATATATACCCTTGGTCACATATATATATACATATGTATTTATAAATACATATGAAATCTTAAAAATTATGCAATGCTTTATAGATTGAATAGCGGTTCAAAAAATCCTTGGAATGATACTATTAATCATAATTCTTTCTAAAAGTATTACATAGAAAATTAAAAATAAAACATGTAGGGTTTTAGAAGCCCAAAGCTGAAGAATTGGCCTTACAGAGGTAAGGGCTTTGTGTATAACTATGTCTAATTTATAAAAATTTTTGCAAAAAGCTGACAAACAAATGCAGTATATACTGTCAGCAGGAGAAAATCAGTTTTTAATATCTGATATTAAATTTTTACTGTGCTTTGACTTTTACTTGAATATTTATTCCTCATTTACATTTTTTATTTACATTTTTAAGTTTCAAAATTTTATCAGAGAAAATTCATATTTTAAAAAATCACCCATAATTCTACTATTATGGTGCTAATTTTGATTACTTTCTCTGTATAGTCTTTTTTATGTTTATTTTATATATTAGCAATCACAGTATATATACGATTTTTTCATCTGACTGTATTAATTTTTCATTATAGCATAAGATTGACTATGCTGCATTTTGGTCTTCAAAATCATAGCATTAAATGGCTGAATACACTTAATAATTATTTACATAATGACTTTCTAAGTTAATAATTAGCTCAAATCACCATGACCATGCTTTATTCCATCTAATCAAAGTAGAATCTGGCCCTGGGATTTATTTAGTGTAAAATATTTAGTGGAATATCTATATCAAGTTTTGTAGGACTTGTGTTAAAAGGTAACATAGCTCAGGGATTAATAATCTGGCTCTAGAATCATAAGATGTAGGGCTTTATTTCTAACTTTGTGAATGTGGTCCCTGCATCTATGTAAGTTTGGCATTGCAGTACATAAAGTTGGAAAGTTCCATCCCTATGAGTATTAACATACATTATGACATTGGGGTTTCAATTGCAATCTCTGAATCACAGAGAGTTGGGTTTTTATATTTATTGGTTGCTCTACTTACTAGTTTTATTACATTGAATGAGTAATTTCACCTCTCTGAGCCTCACTTTTCTCATCTATAAGATCAGAAAAATGAAATAACTAATACAGTGGAGTTTTGTTTTTATCAAATGATATAATCTCTGTAAAGCAATTAGAGTGACTGACATGACAAAAGCACAATAGATTTTAGCAGTAGTTATATTAGTAATAATAGTTGTAGTACAAATCAATAAATACTGGTGTTTTCATATAGTTTTTTTACATTTGTCAATAATTCATAAAGTAATTTTTAAGATTTTATGTTGTGTTTTGAGAATTGATTGTGTCTTCAATTATTTTTATTTATGTCATACATGCTGTATAACAAATATTGTAACAGTATTTTTAAAATTTTATTCTATTCTTCCATGGCTGTTGACAGAAGTGATTCCTGTTTGAGATCAAATCAGGTAATAAAAAGGAATTGAGTAAATTTGAATATACAATGGCTAAACTTACAGAATAATTATTTTTAAGTCCACATTTTAATATGTTATTTGCAACCTATATTAAAACATGCACTGATTATGGAAATAGTTGCAGAAGATTCAGCCCTTATCCTCTAACAAATTATGACTAATCTCATTCTTGTTTATAAGGCTTATAAAGCTTCATTAGTCAATGAATGTATTCATAAACCTGACCTTAAGTCAGTCGATACATTCATGAGATGAGACCCATAAAGCTATCACAACTGCACCTACACATTTACAGCAGAAAATGGACATCACTGAGTATGTTGAATTCTGAACAGTGATTTAAATAAGTGCTGTCCTTCAAACTCTGGTGCGCATGCCCTCAGTCCCCAATAAAATCAGTGTTTACTAATCTTATGCAAGTGCAGTCCTTAGGCTACTGTCTGAAATCTCCAAGCAGAGTCTTGTGTTTTCTCCTTTGTGCTCTCCTATCACCTTGTTCATAGTGTTTTCGTAACACTGTCTGCATTTTTTCTTTTTCTTGTTTTTTGCTTTCATACATATATCTTTCACTGGACACTGAGTCCCTGGAGGTCAATTCCTATCTCTTCATCTGTGTAGCCTGGCATGATGCCTCACTGGAAAATGAATAAACTTTGAATGGACGACTGACCACTGAGATGGGACATACAGAAGCTCCTCTAATTAAGAACAGCTTAGGTTGAAAACCTATTCATGTGCCTGAGCCTAAAGTAAAACCCTGTAAGAGCTCAGTGAGAGAACTATCGCTCTGATGGCATTGGTGTCAATCTTTTTGCTTATTTTAAATTCTCTTCTTTGTATATTTGCATTTATAATCTTTCCTTTTATTATACTTCCTACATGGAAAATAAAACCTAAACCAAAATAAATAAAAACTTCTATAGTCATACTAAAATAATCATACTTAACTAACTAATGCCATTTTTAAAATGTGAGCTGATTTGACTTGCCCTAAGGCAAAGCTTTTAAAATCTATAAAAGTTCTGAGGTTTAAAGTGTATAACCAGAGGAGATTCTGCATTATCTGAAAACCTGATGGGGAAATGCAGTATTTCTTTTTATTATAATTAGTTACTGTAAATGTAGGTGACAATATACTTATGGGTAGGTCTTTTACGTTGTTAATGACCTGTGGAACAGTTGGGAAAAAAATATACCTACAGTGAGTGGCTCTAACAAAGCATATAAGGTTAAATCAAATTCCATTTTCAAAGTTATCATTTTTTCTCCTGTCTATATAAGAGACATTTAAAGCCAACATATTTGGGGGCATGTAGTTTAAAGCAACACTAAAGTAATAAAGAAACCATAATGTGCTTTTATTACTTGAGTTTTTACAAACAGTTTTGGGATAACTCGATGGTATTATCACCATTACTGAGTAAAACATGCAGCACTTTACCACTACAATAGGAACACCTGCTAGCAAAGCTGTTAAACTGTAAGTTTCCCTATCGCTCAATTCAACTAGCAAGCTGCTTTCAACTGCCTCCTAATGTCTGTGTAACATCAGTAATTTTTTTTTTTTTTCTGTCCACTCTTGGGGCATATTGTAGATAACTTTTCATCAATTATCAAGATTCCTTTTTTATTCTCCAGAGGAACTGAATGATTGTAAACTAGATTTTAGCAGCAAAATCTCTATTATTTATTTTAGTATAACTACATCATTATACATGTATTTCATATTCCTTTGAAAAATATGCAAGGTATCATAAATCTCAGTCAGAATCTATCTTGAGTGTTGCCAATATAATCTTTCCATCATATAAAATAATAAATCCCTAGCTTCAAAGGCTAATGAGGTCTCTGAAATTACTTGGTAATCAATTATACTTTGTTACTATTAGAAGTTTAAGTATTATTATTATTAGTCCAGAGAATATTGCTACCAATAGTTATATAGGGTTAAAAGTCAATGGCTATTTTTGTAATGCTTAAAATCTTTGTTATATAGCTCCCTGTGTTGACTAAGTATGCACTGTAAAGTTGAAATGCAGTGCTTGTATACTGATTAATTCTAAGATGTAAACTACATTCCTTAATATTAATGTGTTATAAGTGACACCCATTATGTATGTCCATGATTCATATTGCCAAGCTGTTCCCCTTCCCCAGAATGATGTACTGTTACTGTCCTATTCATTTTGAATGTTGTATTCATAAGGGTTTTGTGACTAGACATCACCGTAAATCAATGTTATTGGACTATATTTTCAAACAAAACATTTACAGAGACACTCATCCCACATTCTATCCTTAGAGTGCAACACTTGCATGAAGGTCAAATAAAGTTGACATCAATTTATGGATTAGTTTGTTGAAAGAGCAAATGAAACCAACAATTTTCAGAATACCTTAATAAGAGATTTAATGTATTCATCCTTCACTCCAGAATTCCTAATAGTCTTAAGAGCTGAGCTAGAACTATAAAACAAATAACATTAGGGGGATATATAAGTACTTGAGGTTGTCTTTTCTGATGAAGCATAGGAAATACTCAGAATAGTGTTGGTTTATACTAGGACTTTAGAAAGTATGTGGTAATGTTAACAGTGTCACAGTTTACTTCAAAATAAACAGGATTCATTTATGATCACTTATTACTTACTGAATTTGTACTCATGATTGATACACAGAAATACAATCTGTTTCAGTAGAACAAGCTGATCTACTTCTTCCTGATTTTTTTTTTTTTCTTTTAATGTTGGGAAGTCCCTTAGATTGAAGTAAACGATACTTCTTAATTTTCTTTTTGCAACAGTTTGGTGTGGTGGAGATCTCACATAGTTCATGGCTACCAAATATCTTCATGCAATGTTCTCTAAATGTTTTTCCTCTATTTTCACTTTCTTTATTCACATGGCTTTAAAAGGAGGCTATATACTATGCAAATAATATACTCAAACCAGTACCTATGACTGCATTACAATAAACCATCTAAGTGTGAATAAACAGGAAACAGAAATTTGCTTTTTACTTCTCTTGAGAGGTATGTCATTCTGTTTTTTGTTGTTGTTGTTGTTGTTGTTGTTGTTGTTTTTAGGCTGTACCACCTGGGCCCTGGACAGTGAGAGTGCCAGAGTCCTAACCACTGGACCACTAGGGAATTCCCAAGAGTGAGTGTGTGTGTGTGTGTGTGTGTGTGTTTTGTTTTGGTTTGGTTTTTTTGGCTGCAGGGTTTGCAGGATAGTTCCCCAGCCAGGGCTCCCTGCAGTGGAAATGTGGAGCCAAGTCATTCTTGAGTAAGGAGTATTGAATCTAGATTTTCTTGCATAGTTTGTGCTTTCTATACATTAACTTAGATGCTTCTTTAAAGAGTAGAAAATATATCTTTGTTAAAGTTGTTGAAATGAAACAAAAACTTTTTCCCTAAGCAACTAGTAATATTCTACATAAAACAGAACTTTCTGAATTTCAGTCCTTATTTAATGTTGATAGCAAACTTGCAAGACTTCAGAATAAAAATTATTAAAGTTACAATGTAATGAAATAAAGAAATAGCACTCAAAAATCACCTTACAGATACACCATACAGAAATGTTCTCATAATTAAATGAATAACCTACACAAATTAATAAATATACAGTAAGTTGGCAGGTAAAATAAATTAATTTTATATAGAAAATTGCAATGTGCTACAGGTAGGCTAATTTGTCTTAAACCCAAGCCCATATTTTACACATTGATGACATCCATCCATTTTATATTCTGGTACAGCACTTAGTACAGGGAGTGCTACACTCATCCATCACCCACTACCATAATCTTACTTCCCAGTTATGCTTCTTGGGGCGTCAGTCAAGAATAACAGTGGCCATAGACATCAGAGCTTTAATTAAAGAGAAATAGATACAAGTGCTCTGGTAGAGGTAACTCTGTCTACCTCACATTTTAAGGTAAATTCAGTGAATACATGACCTTAATTAATATTTTCTGGCCATAAATTGTCCTAATCTTAGGTTGTTGGAATATTCTGAAAAGTTTTGTCACTTACTTTTGGAGGCTATTTGAAGGGGTTGGTGGGGATAGGGGTGGGAAGGAGTAAACCAAATAGCAAAAAACAAAAATGATCCCATTCCTTCTGTGAACAATAAACCAACAGAAGAGATAAGATGTAACCTGTCTATCTGCAGGTTTCTTTTAGCTATGTTACATCTCTTTTATTTTACTCCTTTACAATTATCATAAGGATGCCATTCTTATAGTATACTCTACCTCAGTTCATTGCTATGCAGCACAACCACCTCTGGAAGGTAATGAAGATGAAGAAACATGAAAAGAGTAAAGATTAAAGAGACCTGCTCTCTTGCCTAGGGTTACATTATAAGTTAGTGGCAAAATGTGTATTAAAATTCAGGTCTCCAGAGCCCCAGTGTTTTAATTAGTTTAATAATCCATGCTAACTTTCATGATTGTTAGGGCTTAGGTTTTGGTATTCTTTAACATTATTCTCAACACCTATGAAAAATGGCTGCCCTTCATAGGGTTAATGCAAACTATGAGTTACACCAATTATGCAAACACTAATCTTTGTAACTTATCTACCCCCAGGGTGCTTAGTGCTATGTGAGCATGTATTTCATTTCTTATTCAAAGGAGCTTTCACCCACTTCTATGAACAGTTTCCTTTAACACTATTAACAACAAAAACAAAACCATCAAATAAATGTTACCACATTTAAACTTATAATGAAGGTATAATTATCCCAACTGTATTAATAAAGAAATTAATGTTCAGTGACTTGTCCACGGCTGTATAGCTAATAAGAATTAGAACAGCAATTTAATTCTGAGACTTTCCAAGTATCACAACACATGATCTTAGTGTGTAAGGTTGATTGTTAAAAGAAATAATATGAAACTATTGGAAAATTCAAATCAATAAGTGGATTTGAAACTGTATACTTTCCATTGGTTATTTATTATTATTATTATTATTTTGTGGTACGCAGGCCTCTCACTGTTGTGGCCTCTCCCGTTGTGGAGCACAGGCTCCGGACGTGCAGGCTCAGTAGCCATGGCTCACGGGCCCAGCTGCTCCATGGCATGTGGGATCCTCCCAGACCAGGGCATGAACCCGTGTCCCCTGTATCAGTAGGTGGACTCTCAACCACTGCACCACCAGGGAAGCCCCTCCATTGGTTATTAATATAAAAAAAATTCTGTAGTCTTATCTTCACTTAGTCATGATTTATATTCTATACTCTATTCATTCCTTCATTTATTTATTTAATTAGTCATTTGACAAATATTGCACTAACTGCTGGTGGCATAAAGCCAATGGAAATGATTTTAGGTTGTGCTGCTATGTTTTTTAAAAATGGCGAAGGGATATAATACATTAAATTATAGACTGACTCTAGATGGAGTAGTCAAAAGAGATTCTCCCAGGATATATATATATATTCTATTTAAACTGAATGTTGAAATGAGGGGAAAATATTCCAGCAGGGAGAAACAGACAAAATCTTCATCATCATTGAGTTACACTCTGGAGCAAGAGACAAGAAACAAAGTAATAAATATAGTATGCCCTTCATAACTTAGTATAAGCTATGAGAGAATTGAAAATACATAGAGGTATTAAGGAAATCCAGAAGCAAGAAGAATCATTATTTTAGGTAGGATATTACAAGAAGTCTCACTGAGCAAGGGATGTGAATGAGACCTGAAAGCAATGAGGTAAAGAGCCAAGAAGATTTCCAGGGAAAGGTGTCTCAGGTAGAGGGAAGAGCACATACAAAGGTCCTGAGGTAGAAGTACCTCAGGCATAATAAAGTAAGGTAGTGGCAATATGTAATAAAGTATAGTATTTACAAAGAAAACTTTTATGAGATTTAGAGAATAGAAAGGGGAACTCAAGAACGAAGCAGGAGGATAATTAAGCTGGTTTTGTAAAATTCAAGGTGAGGGATCATTATGACCTAAACAACAATGGCATTGGAGATGAAGTAATAAGCTATGTTTTGGAGGTAGAATCAGCAGGATAAACTTTATGATTAGTTACCATGAGTTGAAGAAAGAGAGAAATCATCAATAACCACTAATTTTTCACTGGTAGGTGAGGTGTTTTTTACTGAATTACAGAAGATGTGACATCGAGTTTGAGGAAATAATGAAGTGTTCTTTAGACCCCTTTAAATTTGTGGTGTCTGTACAATTTTAAGAGGAAATTTCAAAAGGACATTAGGAGAGGTCTGCAATATAAATATGTGTTTTGTCACCATCAAAATGATATTTAATTGAATTTATAAACTCTCCATTTCTGACAACCCTACACAGCACAAGCTTAGACAAATGTTACACAGTATTTACAAGTTAAACTTAAATGTGAAATTCTATGGATTGCTAAACCAATTTACTTAGAAGCAAATAAATGGTTCTAGCCTTGCATAGACTCACGAAAGAGGTGACTTTGTCAGTAGCTCAAACATTTTTAGTCTAAATATCAATATAACCATGAAGTGAATTTGAACAGAAATATACCCCCCAAGAAAAAAAATAAAATAAAAACTGATAAAAAGCCTTATTATTTAAGTCTTAACTGGATTTTCCTTGATTACTCTGCTTTTCATATTATGCATATGATCTTGAACTCACGAACAAGTATAATCTAAAGTGCAAGTAAGGGGCTTCCCTGGTGGCGCTGTGGTTGAGAGTCCTCCTGCCGATGCAGGGGACACGGGTTCGTGACCCGGTCCGGGAAGATCCCACATGCAGCGGAGCTGCTGGGCCCCTGAGCCATGGCCGCTGAGCCTGCGCGTCTGGAGCCTGTGCGCTGCAACGGGAGAGGCCACAACAGTGAGAGGCCCGCGTACCGCAAAAAATAAATAAATTAAAAAAAAATGATGCATTGAATGTCATTAGGCAGGGTGTACTCTTTCTAGTTAGTCTCAGATGCCACCACTCCCTATTGCCTTCACCGTTATGCTTCTTGCCTGGCTCTTGACATGATTTCCTTACTAACCTGCCACAGATACTTTTAACTTTTAACATCTATCTACCTTTATATGTTAACACTAACTGGCAAGGCACTGTGCATATTGATTCTTTGAAATGAGTGCTATAAAATTTATTTTTCTGAGTTGTGCCTTGGTGTGTTTCCATTAGTCTATGCTGAAAGATGTTATAAGAAACATACCTGTGGATCCTATCATGGTGTTCATGGTAAGAATGTTGCTAAGGATGTTATGCATTACACCACACATCATTGCTTGTATAAAATAATAATCAAAGACATTACTTCTAATATTATTATTGAATTAAGTTGTTGGTTTATTCACCTTATTTTATCTCAGGATACTGTTATTTTAAGAACTGATTTCACTATGCAGTTTCCAGTGGTTGCTTGAAAACTTAGGTAGAAAATATACATATTGGTTTCTGCCCCCAGTTCCTGGAACAATGCTCCTAAAACCTTTATAATTTGTTAAGCGATGAGTACTAATATTTGGTCTCTGACCCTAGTTCCTGATACACAACTCCCAAATCCCTCGGAATTTCCTGGATGATAGCAATGTTTTTGTTCTGACCAAACGATTTTTGTTGGGCTCCAAGAGAGCTTCAGAATGGGGGCTGGTCACCAGAAAAATCGAAGCTTGATTAGAAGGTGGAACTTCCAGCTTCACTTCCCATCCTCCAGGAAGGGGAGAGGGGCTGGAGACTGACTTATGATCCATCATGCCTGTGGGATAAAGTCTCTGTAAAAATCCCAAAGTGCAGGATTCAGAAAGCTTCCAAGTTGGTGAACACATTCATGTGCCAGGAGGGTGGTACATCCCAGCTCCACAGAGACAGAAGTTCCTGTTCTTGAGACCCTTCTAGACCTCATCCTATGTATCTCTTCATCTGGCTGTTCATTTGTATACTTTATCACATCCTTTATTATGTAATAAACTGGGAAATGCAAGTAACTGTTTCTCTGGGTTCTGTGAGCTGTTCTAGCAAATGATTGAACCTGAGGAGGGGCTCATGGGAACCTCTGATTTATAGCTGGTCTGTGGTGGGGCGGGGAGGAGTTCTGTGGGGCTGAGCCCTTTACCTGCGGGGCCCACGCTAACTCCAGGAAGTGTCAGAATTGGATTGGATGGTAGACACCCACGCATCTGACATCAGAAGTGAAGCTGTGTGGTAGCAGTGTGAGAGTAAATCAGATGCTCAAGTGAGTTTTTACAAGACAGTCAGTGATGTCAGATACTGGGGCTCTTTGTCGCCAGAATTCCATGACCCCCATTGATCCTCACCCTTGTACACTCTTCGCCCTTGGACTGAGGGTGCAGCCCATAGAGATGAAATTTTCCACGTGTAAGTGAGGTCCCAAGTTAGTAGATCTTAAAATAGGGAGATTATACTAGTGGGCTTGACCTAATCATATGGGCCTTTTACATATAGATCTAGAGGTCAGAGGCAGAGGAAGTGAAATATTCAAAGTGTGGGAGGGACTCAACTTGAGGTGTATTCTCTGTTCTGGCTTTGAAGTTGGGTAGAACTGTGTGACAAGAAATATGTGTGGACTCTAGCACTGAGAGCAGCCCCCCAGAAAGAAAGTAGAGACCTCGGTTCTATACCTGCAAGGAAGTAAATTTGTCCAAAGAGAAAATGAGCTTGACAGTGCATTCTTCCTTTGGAGACTTCAGAAATGAACAAATCCTAGCCGACAATTTGATTTTACCTTGTAAGACCCGAATAAAAACGGAGTCGCTCTGTGCCTGGACTTTGACCTGTAGAACTGTGAGCTGATAAATGGATGTTGTTTTAAGTCTTGTGATAATTTGTTATACAGCAATAGAAACAAATACAGACTGTTATGTCAAGAACTGTAAAAGGTCTGAAATTTTACTCTGGTCACAACCTAAAATTTAACCGGCCGTAGTTTCACGCATGCTGGTAGGGGAGATGAGACTCCTGGACCACAGACAGATGACCTTTGTACTTGCAGCAATAGCCATTGCCAGGGTATTAGGATTTGTGCTGGTCGCCTAAACCCCAATTGCCACAGGGCAGTGCAGAGAAGGCCAGGTGATTGGGCCTTTCTGCACATACTTTGGGTTCTGTTACAGACAAGAACCCCCAGCACAGGAAAAAAAAATCTATAACTGGCAGTAAACCTGCTTGACCTTCACCCAGAGAGAGACGCTATTTTCATTAAACTGAATAGTATATAACCCTGCCCTCTGCTCCTAAAGGAGGTACTATACCTATCTTCTAAGGCCTCTTTCTATACACAGGCTATCAGTGATGAGCACAAACACGAGAATTGTCTCCTATCTTATACCTAGACTTTCCTTCTTGGAGGGATGCAGTTACCACTAATAATAAAGCATGCATTTCTGAAGAATTAAGATGCAGTGAAGAATGTTATCAGTACAGTACTGTAGGTAGACATCTCAAAATTATAAGACTTTGGATTTTATGGAAAACAAATTTACCAGTCTGGCTTAAAACAAAATTTGTCATCTGCCCTTTGCATATGTGTATAAAGGTACAGTATTTTTTTTAATTAGCCTTACTCTTCTCTCAAGCTTATAATTCCTATCTTTGCTTTTCTCTCTTTTTCCCTTTACTATTTCTAATTCATATATGGTTTTACATTTTCTGAATGTTTCAAAAATTAGAAGAATTTTTAAATTAGAAAAATGTGTTTAAGTGAAGTCAACCAAAACAGAAAAAATTGACAAAAAATAGACAAACAAACAGAAAAGATATTTTTGTAGCTTTCCCAACACTGTATATATTGCAAGGCCTGTGACTGACTATGGGATTGGGCTCATTAGACTGGATTAAATGATGTTCCTAATAACGTTAGGGGTTTCATTGCAGGGTATAGAGTACTATATAGGGAAATTATTTAGAGAATATTAGATATCTTTAGTATTGCTATGGTTAATTTCAAATCTCTGAATAAACTTGTGATCTGACCAAGTTTCATACCCACACAACATACAACTTGAAGAAAAGAGATGCTTTTTCCATGCTGATTGGACAAACTGTATTTCCAAGCCTATCTCTAGAAAAATTGCTGGGGGAAGAATCAGGCCTATTCACACAGTCCTAAATTACTATATCTATATCCAGAGCCAGTGTTGTTGGCAAATTGGATAAAATTAACTGATAATCTTAGACCAAGCAGGAGCCAACTCTGGATTTGGGGAGGGGTCAGTCCCACTCACAGCTCACTGGATGACAAGTAGGGAGAGGGGGCAAAGTGGAAGGGATGCTGGAACACAATCTACATGACAGCCACTAGAATCAAGACAGAGGTTATTAGCTCTGTATTACCAAATAAGAAACTAAGGACAAAAATGCAATTAAATTGGCCTCATTCCCATAATAAGTGGCAACATCAGATTCTTAGACCAGGTTTTCTGACCTCACGTCCATTGCTCTTGTTCCTATTTTCTACTCTCTTGTGACATGTTGAGTGAATTAATTTGACTTATTTACAAAAACAGGGTTTGAAAGATGAACAAAGCAGGAACATAAAGATGAATAGGCTCTTTGCAGGGAAAAAAAAAAACTTCCAAAGAGGAAAACACCTAGAAAGAGGTACACTGGGTTGGATTTTGTAAGACAATGTTTGCCTTCTACACAAATTTGCCTAGGTCAGGACCTTCAAGTACCCAAGAGTCAGAAACTCAGTGGTAGATTGTAAAATCTGTGCCATGAGAGCACTTTTGCAGATTCACTATCCCACTGTGCCTCTTCCCGGAACAGCTCAGACTAAAACAAAGAAAACAAATTCCCATGAAAACCTAAGTAAAAGGTCACGGAAAGGAGAGGCAGAACTCATTAGTTTTTTCAGGACCTGAGGGTTCATTCTTCAGAAACTGTGCCCCATTGGCACATGCAGTTTGCATGATGATTTTCTTTTGTATCAAAGCACACCCACTGCAGGTTACAATACCTGATGCCTGGCTGCCCTTTGATTTCATGTCCTGGGCTTAGTTGAGGCTGCCTTGTAATTCAGGAGCACATTTCTTTGTGAATCATCCAAGATGGACTTGCCTCAAGACCGATTTTTTTTTTTTTTTTTCTTATTTTTGGCTGCATTGGGTCTTCATTGCTGTGCACGGGCTTTCTCTAGTTGCAGTGAGCAGGGGCTACTCTTCGTTGCAGTGCGCAGGCTTCTCATTGCGGTGGCTTCTCTTGTTGTGGAGCACAGGCTGTAGGTGCATGGGTTTCAGTAGTTATAGCATGTAGGCTCAGTAGTTGTGGCTTGCGGGCTCTAGAGTGCAGGCTCAGTAGTTGTGGCGCACAGGCTTTGTTGCTCCGCGGCATGTGGGATCTTCCCAGACCAGGGCTCGAACCTGTGTACCCCTCATTGGCAGGCAGATTCTTAACACTGCACCATGAGGGAAGCCCCCTCAAGACAGATTTTACTCTTTAAATAACCTTACTTATTTCTGTATATATAACCTGGCTAAAATGAGTCTTCTTTCCCCATTCTTTATCAAGAAATGAGATGAAGTGTTGGAGAGAAAGAGAAGAGCTAGAAGCCTGCTAAGGAATGTTAATCACTGCCCATGTTCCACTTCACACTGAAAATCTTCTTAAGTTTAGGAAGCAGAGTAGAGAGATCTAGATCATAGCCCAGAGTAGAGAACAAGGACTTATGAGAGGCAGTTGTTACCAAATGTTTTTTTGAGAAATAATCTTTTTCAATAAATACATATAGTACTAACAGTCCATTCAGTTGGTTAAATCTGAGGATTAGAAAGTGAGGATATGAAGGACCAATTATGGGACTTGAGCCTCCACAGATTTTGGTATCCATGGTGGGTCCTGGAACCAATCTCCCACAGATAACAAGGAACAAATGTATTAATATAGTAACATATTGGTGTTATATAATAAACACAAAAACATTAAATTAAAATGGATGAGATAAAAGATCAGATAAAAATATGTTTAGAAAATGTTCCATTTATTAGTGTTACTAAAAAAAAAATTTTTTTTTACATCTTTATTGGAGTATAATTGCTTTACAATGGTGTGTTAGTTTCTGCTTCATAACAAAGTGAATCAGTTATACATATACATACATTCCCATATCTCTTCCCTCTTGCATCTCCCTCCCTCCCACCCTCCCTAGGTGGTTACACCCCTCTAGGTGGTTACAAAACACCGAGCTGATCTCCCTGTGCTATGCGGTTGCTTCCCACTAGCTATCTACCTTACGTTTGATAACGTATATATGTCCATGCCACTCTCTCACTTTGTCACAGCTTACCTTTCCCCCTCCTCATATCCTCAAGTCCATTCTCTAGTAGGCCTGTGTCTTTATTCCTGTCTTACCCCTAGGTTCTTCATGACATTTTTTTTTCTTAAATTCCATATATATGTGTTAGCACACGGTATTTGTCTTTCTCTTTCTGACTTACTTTGGTGTTTTCAATGTGATTATGCATTATCATCATTAATATCGTGATTTAAAACTTTATGCTAGAAAATGATTTCCAGGTCTGATTCTAAGTTACCTTTATTGAGACACTGTTTATTGGTTTAATGACTGTCATTAAGGGAAAAGTCAAGTGGTAAAAATTCATAGATCTAGCAATCCCACTCCTGGGCATATGCCCGGAGCAAACCATAATTCAAAAAACTACATGCACCTCAATGTTCACTGCAGCACTATTTACAATAGCCAGGACATGGAAGCTACCTAAATGTCCATCAACAGAGGAGTGGATAAAGAAGATGTGGTACATGTATACAATGGAATATTACTCAGCCATAGAAAAGAACAAAATAATACCATTTGCAGCAACATGGATGGACCTAGAGATTGTCATACTGAGTGAAATAAGTCAAACACAAAAAGACAAATATCATATGATATCACTTATATGTGAACTCTAAAACAAAGGGTACAAATGAACTTATTCGCAAAGCAGAAGTTAGATGTAGAGTTACAGATGCAGAAAACAAACTTATGGTTACCAGGGGATAAGGGGGAGGAGGGATAAATTGGGAGATGGGGATTGATATATACACACTATTATATATAAAATAGGTAACTAATAAGAACCTGCTGTATAGCACAGGGAACTCTACTCAATACTCTGTAATGGCTTATATGGGAAAAGAATCTTAAAAAAAGAAAAGAGTGGATATATGTGTATGTATGACTGATTCACTTTGCTGTACACCTGAAACTAACAGCACATTGTAAATCAATTATACTCCAATAAATTTTTTTAAATAAAAATTAATTTAATTTAATTTAAAAAATCATAGTTCCAAATAGAAGAAATGAATTCTGTCTGCATATACTAAATCCTGAAACTCATGTTTCAATCTTGTCCACTAATAATGTTAGTATTTTGTTGAAATCAGCTAGTAGGTTTTGAGTTTTCATGATGTTTATCAGTTGTTCTTTTGAGTTAAAAAGTGCTATATTTTCATATTTTCATATTTTTATAAAATATACTCAAAGCTAGTCACAGGAGCACTATCACAGAAGCACTGTTAGGCCAGCCTGGCACTAGGCACCAGCCCAGTGGCCCTAGAAGAGGCACCTCATCACCTGCACCCGCTTAGGCCTTGCTGGAACCCTCCAGCTGCTATCAATGCTCTCCCCAGCAGCTGTGAGCCCTACTGGATCAGGACGAGGGAAGGATGGTTAATCAGTAAGAAACTGGCTTCCATGAAATCAGCTAAAATTGCTGACTGAAAGCATGTAAGCTCACTTCCTTTTATGGGCACACCAAAACCACAATTATCAGAACAGCCATCAATGAAAAAGACTACAACCTACCAAAAAAAAATCTACAACCAAAGACATGAAGAAGGAACCACACTAGACGGGTCGGAGGAGTGATATAATCAAGTCCCATACACCGAGGTGGGCTATCCCCAATATAATTACATTGCAGAAGTTCTTCCAAAGGAATGAGAGGTCTGAGCCCCACCTCAGTCTCCCCAGCCTGGGAATCCTGCACTGGGAAGATGGGCCCCCAGACCATTTGGCTTTGAAGGCCAGTGGGTCTTACTTTCTGGAGACCCAGAGGGCTGAGGGAAATAGAGATTTCACTCTTAAAGGGCACACAGAAAATCTCACACACTACGGGACCCAGGACAAAGGCAGTAATTTGAGAGGAACCTGGATCAGGCCTACCTGCTGATCTTGGAGAATCTCCCAGAGAGACAAGAAGGGACTGGAGCTCACCCTGGGGACATAGACATTGGCAGCAGCTATGCTGCTGGCCGGCGCCATTGTGGTATCTTTCCTCTAGCTCATTAGTGCCAAGACTCGGCTCACCTGACAGCCTGTAGGTGCGAGTTCTGTGAGGCCTCAGGCTAAGCAACTAACTGGGAGGGGACACAGCCCCATCCATCAGCAGACAGACTGCTTAAGCCCAGACATCCTGAGTCCACAGTCATCTCTGCACATGCCCCTGCTCATCAGAGGGCCAGGACCAAGCTCTACCCACCAGTGGGCAGGCACACACCCCAGAATACCCTGCACCCCACCCTGCCCTCAGGGAGCCTGCTCTAGCCTCTGAGCTGGCCTCACCCACCAGGAGGCAGACACCAGACTCAAGAAAACCACAATTCTGTAGCCTGCCCATCAGTAAGCCAGACCCTGCCCTGGGACCAGCTGGGCCCAACCCTTCCCACTATCAGACTAACATAAGCTTCAGGACAACTCAGACCCCATATCCAACTGTGTCAGGAACTGTCCCCCATCTTCCCAACCCCCAGCCATCTGATAGTAGCTCTAGGATGCCCTAGGTCCTGCAACCAGACTCCAGGACCCAGCTCTGTCTGCCAGTAGGCACTAGTCCCAGGACCTGGCTTCACCCACCATTGAGCCTGCATAATCCCTGGAATCCCTGGGGTTCTGCAGTTGGTCAGTAGGTGACCTGGTCCTGCCAATGAGTGGCCAGAAGTCTCCATGCAAGGCAGGGCCTGGCAAGCAACTGGACCAGGCGCCAAGCAAGCCTACAGACTGCCCATATAGTCAGCCTGCCACAACAGAAGGACCCACACAGACCTCATAGGAGGAACCCCTTGAGCATATAGCTTGCTCGGGTGACAAGAAGGGACTGTGCTACTGGGATGAACAGGACATCTTCTACAAAAGGCCACCTCTCCAAGGTCGGGAAATGTAACCAACTTACCAGATACATAAAAATAAAAACAGCGACTTAGGCAAAATGACATAACAGAGGAACATGTTCCAGACAGAGGAATAAGATAAAACCCCAGGGCTTCCCTGGTGGCGCAGTGGTTGAGAGTCCGCCTGCCGATGCAGGGGACATGGGTTCGTGCCCCGGTCCAGGAAGATCCCACATGCCGCGGAGCGGCTGGGCCCATGAGCCATGGCCGCTGACCCTGCACGTCCGGAGGCTGTGCTCTGCAGAGGGAGAGGCCACAACAGTGAGAGGCCCACGTACCACACACACACACACACACACACACAAAAGATAAAACCCCAGAAGAAGAACTAGGTGAAAATAGGCAATCTATCCGAGAAGGAATTCAGGATAATGATCATAAAGATGATCAAAGAACTCAGGAGAAGAATGGATTCACAGAGTGAGAAATTAGAAGTTTATAACAAAGCTAATCACAGAAATTCATTCAGAAGATTTGTAATTGGGATAGACAATTAGAATTCTAAGTTTTTTTAAGGCATGCTGTTATGAAAATTTTTATAGGTGACATTCTGTTTTCAGCAATAAATTATCTAATTATGGACATATTTACAAATGTCACTTTTCAAAATGTTCTCTCCATAAAAGAAGACTCTTTGGAAAGCAACTACTTTCTTACTGTTAAAATGTGGCTATATCAGAATACATATTTTTGTAAAGGAAAGATATGTAACTCATCTTTAACTTTGACAACTCATAATATATGTGAAGTATTTCCGTGTGCCATGCAAGGTTTTCCTTCAAAATATCTGCTTTTTCAAAATACTTAGAGATTCTTCAAGTTAAGTAATATAAATACGTTCACATTCAAAAACTGCAAAACCTCATAATAAATATACTGATACATAACAAGAAAGTGAGGATGTCTCTGCCCACTCATGTTGAATTCCCCTTCTTTCCTTTGTGTGTGGCAGGAGATCATCTCACATGCTGTGACTAAGGATAACATATTTTTTTCTTCCTATAACTCAGTTAAATCATCTGGTACACATGGTGTGTACCTAGTGCAATTTTTTAGAATTTTTTGGTAATAATTTTTTTTATTGAGGTAACATTGGTTTATTGGTTTATAAAATTTGCAATAATTTTTGATTTATAGAAAAGTTGCTGAGACAATATAGAGAATTTCCATATATCCTTCACCCAATTTCTCTAAATGTTAGCAACTCACAGAACCATAGTACATTTGCCAAAACTAAGAAGGTCACATTGGCACAATACTATTGATGACACTACATATTTTACACATTTGTTCACTAATGAATGTCCTTTTTCTGTCCCAGGATCTGGTCAATGATCCCACATTGCTCTTAGTTGTTGTGTTGCATTAGTCTCCTCTGATCAATGACAGTTTCTCAACTTTTAAGTGGCCTTGACAATTTTGACGAATAATGACCAGGTATTTTGTAGAACGTTCCTTGATTTGGACTTGCCTGATGGCCTCTCATGGGTTTTGAGAAGAATACCACGGAGATGAGTTGCCCTTCTCAGCACATCATGATCCACAACATCAACATGACTTATCCTTGTTGTCAGCCTCCATCAATCACTTGGTTAAGGGGTTCCTGAGATGTTTCTTCACTATAAAGTTACTTTTTCCCTTTCTTTATTTTTGGAAGACAGAAAGTCCTGTTCACACTCAAGGAGAACAGCATACTCTACTTTGAAAACAAGAGGGTCCAAGTTGGTACTTTGAGTTTTTTTGTGAGAACACCCCGAAGTTTCCTTTGGTTTTCAAGTAAGATACCATTGACACATGATAGAGAAACATGCCAGCCTGAAAGTTAGGCCGTGAGAGTTAGGAGGGAACATATCCTAGGATGTTCCTTATACATTCCCCCTGAAGATGGAGTAAGGACATGGCAGAAATATCAGTAAATTAACTGTGACAGAGTTTGCCAAGTGAAAGCCAAAATTAGGCCCACAGACATCTCGGATACCACTTCATTATTCGACAGATGGCCTGAAAAGATAATGTTAAGATGGAAGAAAAGATCAGAAGAGAAATGAGACAGAGGAAGACAAACAGGATACTGCTACATTCAATTCAAGTTCTGAAATAGCACCATCTCAGAATGTCTTTAGGGAGAAAGAGACACATTGCAGATTGAATTGTAACCCTAAATGGGACTACATTTTAAGCCTATAATGACTGAGAAATCACTGGGCTGGGCCATGAGAAACCAGAATTAAGTAGATCAAATTGTTTGCTATTATGTGGTATAGGAGCTCATGCTAGAAATTCAGTTGAATTACATAAAGATAAAGAAAACAATTTTTTTAAATATCTGGGCTTTGTGGACTGTTGTTTCTGTCAGGTATGTGCCTTTCACAGAAATTGGCAGCAGCATCGCAGGATACAAGCATGAAGTCTGTCTGTTCTGAGCTGGCTGGATGATAAAAACAGTTAGTACAAGATAGTAGGACTGTGCTTGATGGTTGGGCTAAACAAGATATATTTTCAATTTGTTTATGATCTGGGCAGACATTTCATAGTAACATTTCATAAGACTGGGAATGAAAATACATGAATAAGGGAAAGACTATAACTTAGCGTTGATGAGTGTCAGAGTCGGAGAGACCAAAGTTTCATTCCCAGTTTCATTATTCACTAACCCTGTGATGTTGCTGAATTCACTTAAATTTTTTAAGCCTCAGTTTACTCATTTCTTAAATGGAGATAACAATGACGCTTTATGGGATCATTATGAGACTTAAATGTGATCACATATGTGGTACATCAAGTACAAAGTGCCACACATAAGTATTCAATATGTCATAATTTGCTATTCTTCTTCTTATATTATTATTATCCTAAATATCTATTTTGAATCCTGAAATTATAAGAAATTAAAACCAGATTAGTAAAATTTAGCCAAGAGCTGAGGTAGCTAAGGAGACATGTAAGAGAGTACAAATGAGAAGAAAAAAAGTTCATAATGTATAGAGAAAGAAGTCAATTAAGGCATAGAATTTCCACCAGAAAAGTAGGTTATGAGAAGAGAACTGAATGCAAGCTGACTGAGTTGATAGTTTGTACAGATACCCAGGGCTGCTTTCTTGAGGATTTATCAACTCTCAAATGAAGGACAGTCCTTTATTTTATGGCTAAGGCAATTAGAAGAAGGACAATCCTTTATTTTATGGCTAAGGCAATTAAAATTTATTTTAACTTACATATTTTAAATTATAAGTCCTAATTAACATTTTTTACAAATATAATGGGGTACTGTATGCCTAACACAAATTCATAGAAGTGCTTGTGAGATTTTTAACATTTTATTGCCCATGGCTGACCAAGCATGAAGGATTAAGAGAGTAAAATTTTTTTAAAAAACATTTAGCTATTAAATTAAAGCATAAACTTTCCCAATCTTTATTATTATTGCTAGATAAAGAGCTGTCATTTCTAAAAGAATGCTGAAAGGTAGTTAATTTCTCTTTATGCTTAGGGTTATAGACTTAAATTTTTTGGTCTATTTCTGGCCTCATTTAGCTATTAAGAGATTTATGCTATTTCCTTCAGTTTTCTAATGGCCAGAGATGCTGCCACATAAATTGAAAAGGGAGAAAAAAAAAAAGAAAAACTTAAATTTTCATTACAGTTATACTTTCCTCTCATCAGAGGACCTCAGAAATTCCCCTGCTGTATCAGTAATGCCGGATAGTTAGTTTCTCTGCCCAAAAAAGGATACACAGATGTGCTAACATAATAATACCCAATGTTTCAAGATCCTCAAGGATATTAATAAAAAGCTATTTCTTATGGGAACTTTGGATTTTTTTCCCCCAGAAAAGATTACAGATCAGTATATATAATCTCAAAATATTAAGGTAATTAGTGCTGAGTGAATTAAAAAAAGAAAAAAAAATGCAACATTCACACTCGTTCAGATAAATACCAAAGTTTAGAGGATGCTTACTTGAACTTTATCAAAACTATGGAAATTCTGGTGTTTGCAAAATTGAACTGGAGTCTGGGGGGAAAGGACTATCTTGCAAGACTTCGAGAGCATCATGTTGCTGGTAGAACTGAAAATACTACATACATGGCCGTTCCCTGCTTTTTCAGCATTCTCTGGGTCAATTTAAAAAGAGAGAAACAAAACAAAACAAAACACACACAAAAAAAACAGAAGTTTAGAGACATTAAAAAGGCAAAAGTGAGCTTTCAAAAGCTTTATAAATGAGGTGTTTTGTTTTGGTTCTTTTTGGAGTTTTACCTGACATTTCATTGATCTTTATTTTAAGGGAATGATAGTGAGCCAAGTAACTTGTAGTGGCTCACATGCCCTGCCCCTCTGCGCTATTCTACCTTCCATTCTTTCACCTACAAGAAGCATGGAGCCCCTTGGAAGTCCACGGGAACTCCGTGCTTGCATCAGCTCAGGGGGGATCCAGAGCAAGATGAGAAACAGGCCTGGAGACTGCAATGGAAGCTTGAGCAGATTGTGCAGTATCATTTCACACGCTATTGTATCCCCTTATGTCACATTTTTTCTGTTGCCGACAGAAATCAGCTAAGGGCAGAGCGCAAGAAAGCTGGTGTAGCAAATGGTCTTCTTGCTGGTTTCAACAAAGCAGCCACACCAGTGGAGAGCCGCTTCCTCTTGCATTCTGCTCCACTGTCTTGAGTCCATTTCTGAACCCCAGCCAACTCCCAGCTGGTAGTATACTACGATGCTGTCATGTCATCAACCCAGTCAAGATGTTCCAGCGTTTTGTGTGTGTTTTTTAAACTTGCCAACTTGGCTGTTTTCCCATAAATTGCATGGAATAATAATTTTTTTGAAAAAGCTTAGCTTCTATTTACCCATGGGTGAGCAGGTTTTTGGAGATTGCTCAGTAAACAGAATTCAGGTCAAAATTAGTGATAGTGAACAGGCAATCATATTTAGCTATTCAATGACTCATATTTGGATATCAAGAGTCCAAACTATGGTAAATTACTCAGAAGCTTTTACTAGAAGCAGCATCTGATAACACAAGTAAGCTTTAATATTTCCCAAATAAGTTATATTTCTTCACTCTACAATAGTACCTTGCTTTTTGACAGTAGTTTACTTTTTGTGTATATATGTGTGGGTACTTATGTGTTTCTTTTATAAAAGCTCTTCTGGCAAAAAATCAGAACATTATCTGTAAAATAACTGATAATAAAGTACCCAAGAGAAGAAAATAGTTTTCTGCCTAAACAATATATAAGTCAAGATGGTTAATTGGAGAGAAGCTTGGGTTTGTTCTTTTTGTTGTTTTTTTTTTTTTTTTAAAAAAGCATTTGTGGGTATTTTTAATAATTTGAACATATGGTCTGAGCAGAAGCAGAAAAGGCACTTTTTTAACTTGATGTCAGATCATATCACATTATGTTGATTTATACTGCATAATGTGATATGCTGCAGATTTTTAATAAGTGGACTTACTTTATCATCTCAACTAGGAAAGATTTTAGGGGTGCAAATCTGGTGATGGCTTTTTTGATTCTTTAACAGCTCTTGACTAATACCATTTTCAAGTTTCTGACAGATTTTTTGTATTTCGCTTACTTCTTCCATTAGGTGAGGCAGCAAACAGATATAATGAAAATGAAGTTCTAGCAGTAAGAATGTTTCTTTTTCAATTGTTTTTAATCAACTGGGAGGAATTAAAGTTTCTTTATTTAGGTCAGGAGCAATAATTTGACAATAAGAAATAAGCAATGTTTTGACGGGGCTGGGCTTGTAAATTAAAGGTGTGAGAAGCTGTGTAAGGACAGGACAGGGAAAAATAGAAGCACTGCCATGTCAGAAAGGCCTGATCTGAATACCCTATGTACTGAGTGTGTCCTAAGCCTTTTTCCCAATGTTCCATGTACCGTTCTTATGCTGAATCACAGACAGAAACTGCTAAGATTTCTGAATAACTGTCATCTGTAATACCCAAACTGTGTTTCTAAGAAAAAAATAAACTTTCACAGTTGATTTTTTTTTTTTCCGATGAGAAACAGAAACCTAAATAGGTTAAGTAGTCAATCTAAGATTTCAGCAGAATCTGACATTTTGGAAAAGTAATATAAAAACTACTGTTTTCAGACTATTATTCCAACTTTCTCTTCCTCTATTTTATTTATGGGTTATCACCCAAATAATCAGTTATCTTTAATTAGATGACTATCTTTGAAGCACTATGTAGTCACATACACATACCTAGAAAAATGAATTAAAACAAAATTCAACAGCGATGCATCATTTACCCAGCCAGTTGCCAAGAGACAGTATACAAATATTAAAAGACAGGTAAGAAAAGCACAAAACTCCAGAAGGAATGTCAAGCCAGTAAGATACATCAATAATTTGGCTAGTGAATTTCAAATGTAAAGAAGCAAATGAGAAGACAGGTGGTGGTGAGGGCTAGGTTTGTCCATTAAACAGTAACATAAAGAAAAAAAAATGTCAGAAAAAAAATTGGAAATATTTGATAAATAAATTAATGTAAGCATTTTATCTTAAAAAAGGAAAATAGAATATTTTAATTTTTTTAGGAATGCAAAGTGGAAATAAAATCCACTATTTTCAGTTAGTACATATTGTGCACTTATTCTAGCAGGGCCTCAGATAGTGGCTTTACATGGATTATTTAATTTAATTTTTATTAATATTCTATTTTAGATTTAAGGAAAAAAAAGAGTTCAGTTATTGAATTATTTATTTAGAGTTGATAAATAATTTGCCTAAGGTCAATAGCTAGTAAACAGTGAAACTAAGGCAGTAAGACTTCAGAACCCACCACACTGTACTGCCCAAAAGCTTTCAAGGAGACAACTAAGCTTCGAGAGCAGTAAATTAATTGTTTCAGATTATTTGGATATATGAAAAATGGAAATCTTTGATAGCACCATTTTAGGAGTTGATATTAAAGATCATCCAGTGAAATAGCTAAATATATTAAAGATGATTTGAGATGATGTGAGCAAAGGCATTATAGTATAGGAGGGTCTGAAGATCCAAGTTCCTATCTATTTATATCAGCAACAAAGAGAAAGGTATCATGATATGGAGATATTATGTTAAGGAAATCAACAAAAGATGAATAAAATAATTTGCCAAATAAAATGACTTCATACCAAAACTAAGAATCTGTCTCTAGAGAGAAATGGAGCTCCAGTAGTCAGATCTTTTATGATGCTTAACTCATTTACACCTTCTTTTCAGTTTAGTTTTTCAACCAGAAATTCAACTTATCCTGAGAAAAGAAATAGTTAATTAATATATCACTTAGGATTAGTTTTGACTCTGAGAAACAGAGATCCGAAAAGTAGTAGCTTAATCAAGAAAGAATGTTAATTCTCTTTCACATGAAAGTCCAGAGTAAACTGGCTAATGCGGACACAGCAACTTTGTTCCACATCATCCTTAGAATATCAGGGTACTTCTACCTTATTTTATCATGCTCATCCCTCATTCCCAAGGTCAGTTTTAGTTCCAAATGACTGTCCTTTCTACCTGTCATACTCACATTCCAACCAATAGGAAGGAGGAAGGAATGATGAAGAAGGGATGCCGTGTATATTTCAGCTCTATTTTAAGGAAGGTAAGCAGGGGACACACAAAACATCTTCCCTTACATCTCCTTGCATAGAACTCAGTCACATGGCCTGGCATGTTGGGCAGTTAGAAATTGTATTAATTTTTCAGGGCAGTTAGCTAAAATATAGGAAATTTCATAAATATTAATATGAAAGAAAGGAAGAGTAGATGTTGAAAGATTACTAGTAGTCTCTGCCACAGTATTTATTTAGAAAGTGAAAACATTTCTTTCTCACTGTTTTTTCAGAATTGACTTTAAGCTCACCTCTTCCAGAGATGCCTTCCATGCATGGCAACTAAGGAACTTGTTACTGTTTCCAATAGTCGCTAAGATTCTTGGGGATTCTTTGCCCAGATGGTCATATTTTGCCTCAGAAGTACCAAAAAACCATACCACAGGTAACATTTATCATTGCATCCATAAAGCCATATGAATTGACAAATATTTTTTTCTCATACATGCCCTTTGTACTGTTTGCTTGTGGGTTCAATAATATATTAAAGGACAACAATCTCAAACCCAGACTAAGTTATTATTCTTGACACTTGCACTTTGAAACCTGGCCTAGCTCATCATATTTCCCCAAACCTACTTTCACTCCTACTGTCCATTTTGATGAATGGTACCACCCAGCTTCCCAGGATCATGCTTTATTTCTTATTCTTTCACTCAGTACAGCCAAATACTGTTGACCAGGCTTATTCTTCACTGGAATCTATGTAACTCAGACTGATATCATAAAAGGTAATAATTCTACTGATCTACCAGATAATTTCTACTGATCCCTAACCTCAGCTCTGCTTGATCTTGATAAGAACCCTCTTTTTCTGTTAGAAAGCTAAGAAATTCTATCTTTATTACCCTTATGGTAGGGATATTATTGATACTACAAAAGTTTCAGGAAAATAAGTAGACAACGTTTAGCTTTAAGTTTCCAAACACAGTTAGCAGTGGTAATCCAGAAAAGGCTCTGTCTCCGAATGTAAAACACCTGTTCTCTGGAGTATCAAGTGCCTAGCAGTTCCTGGCCTAAAGGAAGGTGCAGGAGGATAGTGATTATTTACAAACTCTAAAGGTTATTCAATCTAGAGAAGAGAGGGAGAAGTTGAAAGAGAAGACCAATGACGTTAACCACTGTCATAGCTCTGAAAACAAACTCAGTACTCCTCTGGGAGTCAACCCCCAGGGCACTATAATCCCTGAAGAGATTTAGGAATCTAAGAGCACAGGGACCTTTTGCATCATTACCTTGTTGTATTTTAGGGTATAACCAACCTTCTAATTTTCCCTCACACTATCTTAGTGGTCAAGGAGTAAAACAGAAGGGGCAGTATTGGCAAGTCTATTACAGACAAGCCTTGAGGAAGGGCCTGAGTGAACATACAAAATTTCCTCTACTTTTCTGAGAACATTATAGGTGAAGGAGAGAACAGCCTAAGAGACCTTTCAGTTGCACAAGAGCTACCCTGCTGCATTCTGATTGGACTGTGCTGTGACAGAACACAAGGAAATATAAAAACAAATTCCAGTGGAGATACATGCAGGAACACTAGAGAACATCACTCCCCACCCCCAGCCCCACCTGGTTCCATCATCTAGTAGCTTTGAAAGCTCAAAGAAGGAAAAGAGGGGAATGTCCACAGCTGAACCTGGAAAGAAATAAAGACATAGAACAAGAAGGTGCTTCTTGCCAATGAGGCCCTTATACCCCTTTTCCTTTTTCTACTTTTTAAATTTTTATTATTATTATTTTTTAAAAAAAATTATTGGAGTCTAGTTGATTTACAATGTTGTGTTTGTTTCAGGTGTACAGCAAAGTGGATCAGTTGTACATATACACATACTCACTTTTTATTAGATTCTTTTTCCATATAGGCCATTACAGAGTACTGAATAGTTTCCTGTGTGATATAAAAAGTCCTTATTAGTTATCTATTTTATATATAGTAGTATGTATATGTCAATCCCAATCTCCCAATTTATCCCTCCGCCCCTTTATCCACTGGTAACCATAAGTTTGTTTTCTACATCTGTAACTCTACTTATGTTTTATAAATAAGTTCATTTGTACCTTTTTTTTTTTTTAGAGTCCACATATAAGTGATATCATATGATATTTATCTTTCTGGGTCTGACTTATTTCACTCAGTATGGCAATCTCTAGGTCCATCCATGTTGCTACAAATGATATTATTTTTTTCCTTTTTATGGTTGAGTAACATTCCATTGTGTATATGTACCACATCGTCTTTATCCATTCTTCTGTTGATGGACATTTAGATAGCTTCCATGTCCTGGCTATTGTAAACAGTTCTGCAACGAACATTGGGGTACATGCATCTTTTTGAATTATGGTTTACTCTGGGTATATGCCCAGGAGTGGGATTGCTGGATCATATGGTAGCTCTACTTTTAGTTTTTTAAGGAACCTCCATACTGTTCCATACTGTATGGAACCTCCATACAGCCTCCATAGAGGCTGTACCAATCTACATTTCCACCAATAGTGTAGGAGGGTTCCCTTTCCTCCACACCCTCTCCAGCATTTATTGTTTGTAGATTTTTTTGATGATACTATAAAACTCTTAGAGGAAAACATAGGCTGAACACTCTTTGACATAAATCGCAGCAAGATCTTTTTCAAGCCACCTCCTAGAGTAATGAAAATGGAAACAAAAAAAAGCAAATGGTACATAATTAAACATAAAAGATTTGCACAGCAAAGGAAACCATAAACAAAATGAAAAGACAGCCCTCAGAATGGGAGAAAGTATTTGCAAATGAAGCAACCAACAAGGGATTAATCTCCAAAATATACAAACAGCTCATGCAGCCCAATATCAAAAGAAACAAATAACCCAATCAAAAAATGGGCAGGGTCTTCCCTGGTGGCACAGTGGTTGAGAGTCCGCCTGCCGATGTAGGGGACACAGATTCGTGCCCCAGTCCGGGAAGATCCCACATGCCGCGGAGCAGCTGGGCCCGTGAGCCACGGCTGCTGAACCTGTGCGTCCAGAGCCTGTGCTCAGCAGCGAGAGAGGCCACAACAGTGAGAGTCCCGCGAACCAATAAAAACAAAAAACAAAAAATGGCAGAAGATTTAACTAGAAATTTCTCCAAGGAAGGCATACAGATGGCTAAAAAGCACATGAAAAGATGCTCAACATCACTAATTATTAGAGAAATGCAAATCAAAACTACAATAAGTATCACCTCACACCAGTCAGAATGGCCATAATAAAAAACCTTTTTTTCGGGCTTCCCTGGTGGTGCAGTGGTTGACAGTCTGCCTGCCGATGCTAAGGGACACGGGTTCGTGCCCCGGTCCGGGAAGATCCCACATGCCGCGGAGCAGCTGGGCCCCTGAGCCATGGCCGCTGAGCCTGCGCATCCGGAGCCTGTGCGCTGCAACAAGAGAGGCCACAACAGTGAGAGGCCCGCGTACCGAAAAAAAAAAAAAAAAAAAAAAAAAAAAAAACTTTTTCTTTAATTACTTGGTTTTATGTAAGCACCATCTCCAACTCTAAAAGGCACATACAAATTCCATACATGGGTGTGAAGAGGAAAAGAGACAGTTAAAATATAAATTATATTTAAGAGCTTTAAAATTATATATATATATATATATATATATATATATATATATATATATATATATATATATATAGTATAAACTGGTTTGCTGGGTTATCTTGTATAAACAAGTTTTATAAACATGTATTACATAACCATTTTTTCTTTATATTTGTTACCTCAATCCTAAATCAAGTTGTCATCGTTGTCTCTTGCTGGGATCACAGTCAATGGAGTTTCCCCAGTGCCTGACTTACACATGCATCTTCACAGGTTACCAAGAAGGCCGTCCATGGTTATATTTGTTGACTCTCCTTGCTGTGAGTTCCAACCTGCGTCATGATGCCACTGGCGTTTGCCCAAATCCTTTGTACCAGAGTCTGTTATTGCTTTGCTCAATACACTTATTTTGACTATAATGGCTGCAGTTATTATGTTGTATCATAATTAAATGTTCACTTGTTTGCTTTCCCCAGCGAAAGCTCTTTGGGGTGAAGGAATGTGCCTTATGGAGTTAATTTCATCACTTGAGGCACAGCATGTGATCAATCAAGTTTTATGAAGTGAATCAGTGAAATAACAAATAAATAATTACTGTATTTTCTTTGCCCTTTGAGTTTTAATAAAATCTTAGAATAATTATTAAACTAAAAAAGGAGAAGCCTAGGAAAAGAGATGTTTGATTGAAGCTAAGTAGGAAATGTGGAGGTTATAAATTATAGGGAAAATTCCCTAAATCTATATTTGCTACTCACTAGCAACAGAAGAGATGAAAATAAAATCTGAAAATGTTTTTAAATATTTCTGCATTTTCAACTGTATATATAATTAGAAATTAGATTCCAGTAATATTTCAAATGTCTCATTGTAATTAAAAAAAATATTGAACATTTGCTTTTGCTCCACAGGCTTTAAGTAGAAGCTTAAAGATGGTAATGTAAGAAAAATTTTTCTACAAAATTCATAACCTAAAAGCAGACCAGAAAAACAAAGTAGCATTTAGCTAATTCATACAACATCTTCCCAAAGAGTACCATATTTTGTTCCCGTTTAAAAAATGAGGAAAAGTTCTGTGCCACTGTGGTAGATTGTTAAAAATGATCCCCCAATAAATCATGCTTCTCTGTGGTCATGACCCGTTGTTATGTCTTTGCTGTTTTTGCCATCAAGAGGTGGAGTGTATTTTCCTATCCTTTTGATTTGTGCTGGCCTCGTGAATTTTTCTTACCAACGCAAACACAGGGACTTATGCTCTTGGATTTCTGAGATGAAAATTTAAGAGGGTTTTAGCTTCTGCATTTACTCAAAAGAACCACAGTCATGTAAAGAAGCCTAGGTTACCATGCAGCAGAGAGACGCCAGGTGAAGAGAGATGTAGTGGGAGATAAGAAACCATGTGGAGAGAGAGGGCCTGTGGAGGAGAACTAAACCCCAGACATATGAGAAAGCCCAGTGAACACCAAGGAAGGAACAACCCAGCTTTGCTAGCTAGCCCCCTCCATTTTGTGCCAACACAACACTCGTGGCAGACCAGCATCTTCTACATGAGTGAAGTTGTCTTGAATTGTCCAACCTTAGTTAAGGTCAGCTCTGGCAAGACAGCTATGTGGCAGAGATGAGCTAAGCCCTAGGACTTCTGCCTAAATGCTTGGCACAAAACATTGTGAGCAAGAGTGGGTATTTTAAGCTCTTTAGTTGTTTGTTATGAAACAATAAGCAACCAATATAGTATCTCAATGATTATGAGAGTTGTATATACCCTCTAGAAATGGACATAGATTGATGATACACTAATTACTGTACTGCATAAAGTGGTTGACTATAGTGTTCTGAAACTTCTGTTTAAAACATCTAAATAATTGTATGATTTTGGGGGGCGTATGAAAACAGATATCCTGTGTAATATGTGCACAAAGTAGTGTGTCTCTTAATGTTAAGAGTCAAAATATATCTAGCCTTACAAAATCATCATGCATATAGGAGAGAACTAAGTGATTTGTTTAATTAAAATATAAAAATCATATTTTGAAAATATATAAGTATCATTAGAAGAAATAAAAATGAAGTGAACATTCATGTACACATCATTTATATCAAGGAAGAAAATTGCTATTTAAAGCTAGATTTTCTTGCATAAATGTTTTACATTACCCAATTTAAAATGGCATAAACAATGACATTCATATGTCACATATTTTTAGTATCAAAGCAAAAACTATTTCAGAAGTTGGAAGTGTTATATTTAATCATAAAAACAAATGCCCCAGCTAATTTAATTTAGCTCATTAGTGTTATTTGTTTCATCAATATGAAAAAACAGGAAAAATATAGTTTGAATTAAGGCAAAGAACAGTATTCAGATGTATCTTACCCTTTCTTGAGTCACGTAAAAGGCTGCATAATAGATTTTAGTCTCTGAAGATTGAAAGATAAACTGTACTTCCAGAAGAGAAGAGAAAGAAAATCAAATGAAACCTTTTTATTGTGTTTGTTTTATTGTATTTGACCATTGATCATTTCATGATTCAGTTCACAATTTTGGCCTACTCTTCATAAATAGTGAAGAGTTAAGTGGTGTTACTCAAGGATCACCACTAGATTTAATCAATCTTGCTTAACATCAAACTATAAATCAGAGGATCTTCCATTGCTACATTATACCGAAAAAAGAAAGCGTAAGTAATAATCCCTGATTTTTACCAAGGCAGTTTAATTTAAATCTTAAGAAGTTACAGAGGCTTTTATGAAAATGTTTTATAAAAGCTGATTTTAAAATGGTTCAATTTACTATAAAAAAATTTTATAGATCTTTAATAGTCAGTTTCTAGAGAGTCATAATTTTTCTTCAGTCTATCACTTATTGTACTTTCAGGCACTATGATGTCATTTTCATTCAATGTAAATTTTTGAGGGAGAAGTAATCGTAGCTGAAGTCTCTGAAAAATCACCCAGTTGTTACAATTAAGTTGATTGCCAGTCTGTATTTTTTATATAAGAAAAAGAAAATTTGCCCCTTTGTGAATGATTTGGCCATGATGAATGACACTCAAGTTTGCATACATAGCTACAATATTTGCATAATGCTTTTTTCCCCCCATACATAACATATCTAACCTTTGTTTTGCCAAGCATTTTATGGACAACAGACTCCCAACAATTCCCAGCCCTAATCAAAGATAGAGGGCAGTGTTCTGGGGCATAAAGAAATAAAAAGTAAAAGTAATAAATTTTTTCCAGTTCACTTTTCCTGAGTTCAGATTAATGTCATGTGAATAATGAATATAGAGCTCTCATTTTCTGGATACTGCATTGAATTGGATTGCATACATTTTAAAATTAAGTCCAGCTTAAACAGTGATAAGTAACTGAAACAATGAAAAACTGGCATCTTAGAAAATATAGGAAGTAGAAATTTACAAATGAATTTTATTGGCATTATTATGTCTCTCAAGTTCCATACACATACAAAAAATAGATAAATGTCTGCAGGAGAGTTTTTGTTTGAAGTGTCATTGTACTCTTGATACTAAGAAAGATTTTCATCTGATCATCAGCATTCTATCAAGTTCAGAGTATTGTTTGACTATTTTCTCCATATCTGTGCAATTGCAAAAAATTGACAAAAGCACAGCAGTTTGCATTTAATAGGAAAAAAAAAAAAAGACTCTCTCTGCACTGGATGACTTAATTCCAGCTTAATTCCAAGACTAGGGTTTGTTTTAGTAATCCATTGCTGTGTAACAAATCACTTTCTTCCCTTCCCCCAACTTAGTGGTTTAAAACAATAATTCATTATTTTGTTAGTCTGTGGAATACTGAACCTAAATGACCAGTTATTCTGCTCCATATTATGTTTGATGAGGCTGCAGTTATCTGTAGCCTTGGTCTGGAGCATCCAAAATAGCTCACTCTTGATTTCACAGTTAGCTGTTGCTGGCTCTTGGCTGAGAGCTGATCTGGAGTTGTTGATCAGAGAACTTCAGTTTTCTTTCACATTGTCTCTGTATTTGGCTCAGGCTTCCTAGAGTATAGAGTCTGGATCTCAAGAGAGGACAATCCAAGAATGAGCCACTGAAGAGGAAGGAGGTGGATGCTACCAGTCCTCTTAAGTCCTGGTATCACTTAATTCCCAGGAAGTCATTTTAACCACGTTCTTTTGGTTAAAGCAGCCATTATGCCATCCCAGACCCAAAGAGAGAAGAATAAGTTCCATTTTTTTTTTTTTTTTGTGGTACGTGGGCCTCTCACTGCCGTGGCCTCTCCTTTTGCGGAGCACAGGCTCCAGACGCGCAGGCTCAGCGGCCATGGCTCACGGGCCTAGCCGCTCCGCGGCATGTGGGATCTTCCAGGACTGGGACACGAACCCATGTCCCCTGCATCGGCAGGCAGACTCTCAACCACTGCGCCACCAGGGAAGCCCAAGTTCTATTGTTTGAACTGAGGAGTGACATCTATGTAAAGAGAGGCGAGGAATTTGGGGGCCACCTTTGGACACTAGCTACCATAGACTCATCAACCTCTCTCGTACCAACTCTATCACCTTACCACCTTTTCCATTCCTCATTTGTTCTACTTTTAATATTGAGAAAAAATAATTGAGGCATCTCTGTTGAGCAACCACCAAGTGTCAGACACAACTGGATATTTTGAGAATGTAGCTTCACCAGACAAAGATGGCATAAAATTTTATGGCTTAAATATCCGAATTATTATAGCTAAGCTCCTGATTGTCCTCTGTGCCAACAATTTGAACTTAACAACCCCCTATGCATTTTTTTTTTTTTTTTTTGCGGTACGCAGGCCTCTCACTGCCGTGGCCTCTCCTGTTGCAGAGCACAGGCTCCGGACGCGCAGGCTCAGTGGCCATGGCTCACGGGCCCAGCCGCTCTGCTGCATGTGGGATCTTCCCGGACCGGGACACAAACCTGCGTCCCCTACATCGGCAGGCGGACTCTCAACCACTGCGCCACCAGGGAAGCCCCCCACTATGCATTTTTGATGGTTCCCCTGGAAAACTTGCCCCTGGAAAACTTGCCCCAGAACAAGTCTGCCCTTGTTCCTATCTTTCCATTTTGCCATCACACTCTTGCATTATCTCAGGTTACCTTCTGGAAGTGGTTTCATTCTCTGACCATGGCCGCTGATCATTTCACCGTCCCACCTAGTTTTTCACAGCACAACTCAAACTATATAGTAACATTTATCAAGAATTTATAAAGGCTTGATATTAAGGTAAAGACAACATAAACATAGCTTAAAGTCACTACTAAAGGTTTCACAGAACAAAACTCTCAAACACACCATTGCCAAACTATATATAGGACTTTACATTCTGGGCTCTGGCACATCTCACATCAAAGGAAAGATATGTTATCTCCATGTCTGGAAGGCTGGGTCCAACTTAAGGAGATAAGAGGAAGATGTCTCCTAAAACTCTGACTCCCAGAATCCAAGTTCCAATAAATTTCTTGCCACTTTACTTATTTTCAGAATGATTGACAGTAAGAATGCCCATTACTTTAGAGTGCAATGCCCACTCCTGTGAATATGGTATGGTTTGGGTCACATGAACAGCATGCAGCAAGTTTAATAACTGGCAGTGCATTTCCCAAAACAGATATGTTGTATTAAGTAACACCTTATGTGAGACATCTCATTTCAGCTTTTTTGATTGCCTTTTGACCAGTGAGACTTTAAGAGAAAATCAGATCTCATTATCTATTCTGGCTAAGCCCAGCCTAGGTTGCTAATGAAAACAAAACAATTGCTTAACACAAAATCTTGCTCCCTCTTTCCTTCTCCATCTCTCTGTCTCTCTGTCTCTCTCTCTCACACACACACATACACACACACACACACACACACACACACACACACACATACATACAACACAAAGAATATATACATTTCGAGCATTAGATATTCTAAATCCAGATTTAGGGAAAACTAAACTAAATTAAGATAAGCGAAACTAAACTAAGGCTGCCATAACAAAGTACTACTCACTAGGTGGCTTGAAACAACAGGAATTTATTCTCTCAAAATTCTGGAGACCAGAAGTCTGGAACTGAGGTGTCTGCAAAGGTGGTTTCTTCAGGATGCTCCGAGGGAGAGTTTCTTCCATACCTCCCTCCTAGCTCCATGGTTGCTGGTGATCCTTGGACTTCCTTGATTTGTAGACCCATCCCTTCAATCTCTGCCTTCATTGGCAACATGCTATTCTTCCCTGTACTTTTCTATGTCCAGATTTCCTTCTTCTTGTGAGTTCACCAGTCACAGAGTGGGGATTAGGGCCCAGCCTAATCCAGTATGACCTCCTCTTAACTTGAGTGTATATGCAATGACCCTATTTTCATGTAAGGTCACATTCAGAGGTAGCAGGCATTAGAACTTCATCATCAACTTTATGGGGGACCCAATTCAGCCCAATACTCGATATTTGTATCCAGAAAATGTTGCTGCCTTATAGGTACACACAAGTCAGACTAGTAAACAGCCCACTTCACATTTACCACTTAAGTGTCTTAATTTGGATTACTTCTTTGAGTCAGGACTTTCCAAGAATAATTTAAGTACTTACCTATTTGTCTAATATCTACATAACTTAAAGACTGGATCATCCAAGTTGTCCCTTCCAGAATAAAGGAAGTTCTGCCCCCAAACAAATATCAATTTCCAGCCGATAAGGCAGAAACTGCTTATAACCTCGCAGCTGGCCATTTTCTAACTTCAAAATCTTAAGCTTGGTCTCCACTGGGCACCTGTTTACAAGGATAAAATGAAATAATAGAATGAGAAACCCCTCAGCATTCTTAGGAAGAAACGGTGATATACAAATCCAGGGCAGTTTTATTATTCTTTTTTCCACACCACTGAATTCATTTTCTCAGTGGGAAGCCTTCTCTATCATCCTCTTTTTTCTACATTCTTTCCCAAAGCAGAGCTTATCTTTTTTATACCCCTTTCACATATATTATGTCATTATCGCTAAGAGCAAACTTTAAAAGAACCTGGATATCGGAGCTGTCGCTGTGCTCTTGAGAGAATACCATGCTTCCCACTGAGAAGGAAGGAGTCCTGCTGCTAAGACTCCCCAGGCGGTGAGATGACCAGGATAATTGTCCAGGCTCTGCATCCCCAGGAGTTGGATGGGACCCAGACAAAACACAAGGGGCTCTGAGTGGTGTGACTGAGCTGAGAAAATACCTCCCATCACTAATGCAAAGAAGTGGTTATTCAGACTATTGTCTCCTCACCCCTCCCTGATTATTTAAAAAGATTTAAAATCAGGCTACTAAAACACACAGATTGTAATTCTAGCCCGTACACTGATGGAGCTTGGACAGATCTGTTGCTGAGAGTTCTAAGTAACTTGAATATTCCACTCCAGAGCTGAAGATCACCAAAGATTAAATCTCAAAACCACCTTTTTAATTATGAAATAATTCTGACATAACAATAGCTATCGAAAACCATATAACAAACTCCATTGTGAATCTCTTATTCAATTGTATTCATTGCTTTTCATTTTTTACATTATCTCTCAAAGCACATGTTTTTAGTTTTAATATACTCAAACTTGTCATGCTTTTCCTTTTTGGTGTGCATTTTGTGTTTTGTTTCAGGAAATATTTTTCTACCTTGAAGTCATAGAGATATTCTCTTATTTTTTTTTTTTTCTGAAGAATTTAAAGTTTACTTTTTACATCATATATTTTACACAAGTTTACTTTTTACATCATATATTTTACACTTACAGAAATTTATTTATGTTTAGGTTTTGAAGAAGAGATACTCTTTTTCATACCACAAGGGGTAACCAATTTTCCAAGTCCCTGCATTGAATGGTGCATATTATCCTATCTGAATATTGTGACAGACAAAATGTACTAAAAAATTAAGGAGATGGTTTTATCTAAGAAAACTAAAACAGTTGCAAGAAAATTAATCAGAGGGATCTCTGAAGAAGGGGGTTTGAGGTTTTATAGAGGCAGGTAAAAAAGAGTCATCTGTGAGTCTTAGGGAGTAATGTGGAAGGATGCAGAAGGGTCTAACATGGGGATATTTTAAGGTTCTCCATTTCCTGAAAGACAAAAGTGTGGGTGAATTTCAGAGAACAAAATGATAGGGCAGGAGGATTTTTAACCACTGCTGTTTTCAGGTAGCACAGGGCTCAGATAAAGTTCAACATCGGCACTTATGATCAAACCACCTATAGCAATTTTTCTATAGGTCAGAGTCTGTTTCTAGGTTATCTCTTAGTCTATCTATGTGTCAATATCATCACTTTCTTAATTATAATAGCTTTAAAGTGATCTTTAATATCTCATAAAGTGAGAATAATGACCTTGTTCTTCCTCTTTAAAAAATCATCTTCGCTCTTCTTATTTCTTTATCAAGTTCCAAGAAAACCAGTTATGACTTTTACTGATATTTACATTGAATTTAAAGATCAATTTTGGGGCTTCCCTGGTGGCGCAGTGGTTGAGAGTCCGCCTGCCAATGCAGGCGACACGGGTTCGTGCCCCGGTCCGGGGAGATCCCACATGCCGCAGAGCGGCTGGGCTCGTGAGCCATGACCTCTGAGCCTGCGCGTCCGGAGCCTGTGCTCCGCAACGGGAGAGGCCACAGCGGTGAGAGACCCGCGTACCGCAAAAAAATAAAAGTAAATAAATAAATAAATACAAATAAAGATCAATTTTGGGAAAGGTGACAAACTTTATCAGATTAAGGCTTTCTATACATTAATTTGGTTTGTTTTCCTATTTACTCAAGTTTTCCATCATATTCAACGAAATTGGCATCATAGCTTTTTTTCTCATTTTTAATGAAATGCAGTAATCAGCTAAATAAATATTTTAATTAGTTACATTTCATTAAATTTAGATTGTGCTAGATTTAGCTTTAGTTAAGAATATGTTTCTGACCCAGAGGTAATATTAACTAATTGTAGAAATTTTGGATAAAAGGGAAAATGAAGAATAAAGTATTAATTGTCAATATTTTATATATTTTCTTTAGAGATTCTTCACATTGAATATTTCTATATATGATGAAATTGGGATCACAATTACATGTGCAATTTTATATTCTACTTTATTCACCTAATATTACAAAGCTTAAACAAACCGTTATTATACCATTATGTGGATTTGCAATAATTACTTTATTCATTTCCATTATATTGGGTATTTTGCTTTTGTTTATCCCCTGTTTTTTATAAATAACCAATTTCAGAGTATCTCTATGATAAATCTTGCTAACTGTACTTAATTCCTTAGGACAGAGGTTGGCCAACTATGGCTTGCTGCATGTTTTTGTAAATAACATTTTTTGTAAATAACATTTGATTCGAGAACCCAGCCACACATTTGTTTATGTTTGGTCTATGATGGCTTGCACGCTACAACAGCAGAGTTGAAGAGTTGCAACAGAGACCGTATGACCCCTTTGGGCCTAAAATTTTATGGAGAAAGATTGCTGACCCCTATCTTAGGTGAAATCCTACACATGAAATTTCCTGATACGTGTATGCATAATTTTGTAACGTCTAAGACATTATAAACTTTCTTCCTGAAGTTCTGAAGTTTGTGGTAATATTGCATGAGTGCCCATCTCAAACTACATTTACCAAGATTGAATATTTCGCCTTGAAACTATAGTACATTTTATTTTGCCCCCCCAGTGGATTTTTCAAAAATTATGATTAAAACAATTTATTCATATTTTAAAAATGACATTTACTTTCTATAAGAGTTACCTTGATACCATAATTTTCAAATCTCAGTACCATCTTGTGCTTGACCCCCCAGAAGGGTGTGTTCCTTGGGAGTGCCAGGGTTATAAAGTCTAATGTCAGGTGATGCTTGATGTATTTGATGGCATCCAAGGGGATAATTTTTTATGAGAAAACTGAGGCTGTTTGGGTATCACCCTTCCACTGTGTGCACTGGCAGATCCCCCAGTATATCCCGGTAAACACTGCAAAGTTTCTCTTTTCTGCCTTCAAGATTTTCATCCTTCACTATTAGTTTTGTCACACTAAATCACCAGAACAAAAATTCTAGGCCCATGTGTTCTTTCCCAATAGTATATATCTCATCTTTTATAGAAAAAAAGAGGTATTTATGATTTTTTTTTTCCGTGATTGGCTTATCAAATGCTGCACCAGTAAGATTTATGAATGTATACTCACACATAGAACAATTTTATTTAGTGACAAATGTAAAACTCAAATAATGGGGAACTATATTTTTCTTAAAACTGGTATAATAACTATTATACTTCAATTATTTTATACAACATATGTTGAGAAGATGGTGTATGTGTAACATTCTGCAACAAATAACAACCAAGGTATTTTTCAGGGAAACTGCATCAGACAGACAGGAAGATTTCCTCTCTTTGTTCACCCATTTCATCTTATGATGATGTTTAAACGTATAATTTACGTGCTCTTTCTTACCGTCAAACCATTTTAATTAAGAAATTAAAAATACATTTTTAAAGGAGTAACTGTATTACCATTTTAAAGTGTTATGATTATTGGTTAGTTTGAATTTGTTGTGAGAATGAAGGGCTATTATTGGGATATTTTAGAGAAGATAAATGCCTATTGGTATTTGACCTCTTGCTTTTTGTCATGAGACCAAATAAATCCTTTCTACAACTTCTTGGAACTTTGGCCATGATATTTATTCATAAAGGGATCCTCAACGTATGTTTGTTTGTTTTTTTTTTTTTTGTGAAGGGATGACATATTAAATGGAAATGATGTGCTACTATGAGTCTGAGACATGTTGGGAAAAATGTGGATTTGAGTCTATTGAGATTTCCATACTGTACTGATACCAAGATTCCTGCATGGCACCAAGTTACTTCCAGGCAGGATTACCCCTTTTTACCACTTCATTCTCACCTTGGACTAGAAGAAAAGGAAATTTTTATTGATTGTGTAACCACTTGGCTAGAGGCACAGTGCTAAGTGATGTTTATCTGTGAAACATGGAAAATGGCCCCAGGACCATCATGACCTTGAATGGAGGAGAAGCACTCTGCCTCAATGTTTAGCAAGGATTTCACCTACCAGAAAGCCCTGATAATTTCTCACCAGTGTGTTTCAAAATGTGCATAGGAATCATCTCTGTCAGAATGACAACTTTACCTGCTTGTTAATTTAGCAGATCCCCTTAGGTCTATGAAAGAAAGATCTCTGGAATTAAGCCTTAATGATCTACATTTTTATAAGTGCCCTAGATAATTTTTATGTAAACAGAGAACTATTGATAAAGAAATGTTTTCCCACCTCATTCCTTACTTTGGAACTCAGGCTTTTGAACTTATGATAGAAAACTGTGAGATCCTTGCACATCTCCCATGCATCATAATGTGTGAAATAAGAATTTGTAACATACTTAACAGAGAGAACATATACAGAATACACTAATATACGGTGTCATTTAGTGGAAAACACTGTGGCTGTTGATTCAAATGACAGTTTTGAATTCTTATTGGGTTTTCAACAGTCAAATGACATTAGAATTTAAGTCAAGTACTATATCTAAATCATCTTCTCATCCCAAGGCTTCTAGATAGTGTCTCCTACCATTTATAACCCTACACACATTCATTCACACTCCCCCACACTCTTTATGAACCAACATGTACTATTTATTCAGGTAAGCACAGAGACATCAATGCCTCACACAGAAGTGAACATTCCACAGGGCACTTCCATTAAATATCAATCTAGAGAATGAAGGAATGAGAGTGTTACCACAGGATGAACTAGGATGAACTCCCCTAGTTTCATCTTTGTAAGTTTCTAAGAAATTTGAGACTTAGTTAAATATTATCTCCTTTGCTCTGGGATTCCTATAAGACCAGATATTCTTATCTTATCCTTCATTCTTGAGAAAAATCATTTATAGTCTTTCTGTGAGCTTTAACATGGGAGATTAAGAAAAATAATCTCAAAACAAATTAACAGGAATATTCCTTACATAAAGAAAATATTAGACAATAATTTTGGTTAGGGGTGGGGTGTTTTCCATTTTACTAATTACTGGATGAACACAATTGGCTCTCAGTACCAAGTGCAAGTGGCTGCAGCTCACCACTGACTGGTTCACATCTTTGCTCTCGAAACAGACAAATACAGCTCGGTAGTGATGAGCTCCAGGAATAAATATTACTTTACATCTTGACTTTTCAGGTTAGTATGGTGTTTTGCAATGTCTTCGTTAGTAAGTAAACAGTTACTCTAGTAATTAGAATATGTTGTCAAGAAAACCTTGTCCTCAGTGAGTGATATCTTGAATCTGTGACATCATATGTGCCTCAAAACAGTCTCATCAAACTGTCCACAGAAGTAATTGATTCTCGACAGTCTCATACTTTTCCAAAATGCAGGAGAGCAACTTGGCAACTTCCTGTAGAGACATACAAAGTTCTGTCCCTTTCCCAGAGGTTGGTACTTTCACTAAATGCCTCCTTTGACATTAAGCAGATCTTCGAAGCTGTTCTCATTTATGATAGAAGTGGGGCACTGGCTAAGGGATAAAGTATGTGTGATTGCAATGTTCCTCTCTCCCACCTTCTCTTCCCTTTTTTGTCCTCTGCTGCCCTCTCTCCCTCCTTCTCTTTCTTCTTTCTCCTTCTCCTTCCATCAGTCTCCCCACTCTCTTCTTCATTTTGTTCTTCCATCATTTCTTTTCTTCTTGCATTTCATATAGATATTTCTGGTTATATATAACCAGAAATAGTGCTTTGAGCAGAATTGAATCAATAATTAATGTTGAAATAAATATGCATCTAAATAAATGGTGATTATAGGTCTGTCACATTAGGAACAAGTGTTTCTTTGTTTCTGGCTAGCCAGCACAGTCACTCAAAAATACTTTGCTGCAAGTTCAACCAAATGATAATTTTCATGTGGAGTGACTTGCCAAGATAGGCTAATTTCATGACTTGATGTTGTCCTTCAAGTTGACCTAACAAAATAGACCAAGTTGATGGTATTTTAGGAAAATGTGCTTATCCTACCTTTCAAAATCCTTTAAAAAATGTAGAGCATTGAGCCAGATATTTATTTAAACATTTTACTATTTGAACTATTTACCTTCAAAATATCTTTCCTTAAAAATGTAAAGATTGTCACATATGCTATTTTTGTCAAAACTTTACTACCCTAAGCTCATTATTCTTCTCATTTTCCTATCTTAAGTGCTTTTGTTCCTGTCTTTTAATGACAAAGTTAAGATAGCTAAGTAAACAGAGGAAACTGGCTTAAAAAGTGGTTCTGGTTCTACCAAATAGATTTTTTAATAATTTTTATTTGAACATAGGTCAAATGCTAGTTATTTTGAGATTTATAAGACCAAAAGCAAATAATTTTTGTGATGGTGTTTTGATGGGTAAATGTGGTGAAGCTGAACTACCATCCTCAGAACCCTCTTTCTAGGATGTCTCTAGGATGATTCTAGGGTGTTAAGATGTGCTACAAAGAATCTCTTGTGAGATTAGGAGCAAGAGAGGTAGCAGTGATTTTCAATCAAGCACATACCTTCTCACAGTTAAACACTAATCTAGATGCTGCAGTGAAGGGATTTTGAAGAAGTAATTAAAGTCTCTAATCAGTTGCCTTTAAGTTAATCAAAAGGAAGATTATCCTGTGTTAACCTGATTAATCAGCTGAAAGACTTTTAAAGGAGAGCTCAGGTTTTCCCTGAGCTCAGAGATTCCAAAAAGCAAGTGAGTCAGCAATCCCTCTCCCATCTTCCCTGGATCTTCCTTCCTGCCTGCCTCTAGACAACAAAATTCAGATCATGTCCATGGGGTTGCAACCTAATCATCATCTTCCCTTCCTACATGCTTGCCCCACAGATTTTGGATTCACTCAGCCATTCCCCACAATTACATGAGCCAATTCCTTGAAATACATCTCTAAATATTATCCTACTCATTTTGTTTCTCTGGTTGAGCTCTGACTGATGCACTGCCAACAGTTACTGAAACTGGAGCAATTACCAGAGATTGCTGTTAAAATAACTGCATTCTGTATATGTGTATGTGAAAATTGTTACTTTAAAGTTCAAGCACGAAGAAAATTAATTTGTATAATAAATTTTATTTTGTACAGAATGTCTGTGAGAATGCAGGTAAAGTATGAAAATTTTGAACAAGTATTCACTTGGGTTTATAGTCAGTTCACAAGCAGTAAAATGAAATGGGAAAATTATATTTTTATATTGAAAAATTGAGTAAATGTGTTGAGGAAACAATAGACAAAATTTCCATAATATGAATGCTTTGAGATTCTGTGAATCAGAATTGCTGAAAGATCTAATATATAATATGGTGATTGTAATATGTTTGTGGTAATGGTATTTTTGCTATAGGTAATCATTTCTATTCAGCCAATGTGTGTTTTTCATAATAAGAGAATTTAGGTCAATGAGAGTTATCCTGATTGTCCCAGAGAGAATTCACAGGGTATACTAAAAAGATAGTTCTGAACTGGAAAAGTGAAGGAAGAGATAGTTTTTGGCTTCTCCTTGTTGGGAAGATCCATTGTTGAAGGAGAAATGAGAAATAGGAAACAAAATCAATATTTATTTTTCTTATAGTATGTGATCTCTGTATGAGGGAAATGGGTTAAGTTCAATTAAATAGTACAATGTATTTGATATTTTTACAATCTTCATAGAAGATCTGTGTATACAATACCCACTAATGGGCCAGGAAACCCCTGGGATCCCTAGCAATCAACACAGAAGTCAAGCAGAGTGATCTGGACTCTTGTTGTAGTTGCTGATGTGCTAACTTAGCAGAGAACATTTAAAAAGTATATCAATTAAGTACCCACTATGGCTAGACATTATTCTAAGTACCATGGGGAAAATAAAGATTGAAAACATCGTTTCTCATTTTAAGCAAAGTATAATCTAAAACTCTTTAGTTTTCATTCAGAAGTTCAGAAAACCTTATATTTCTCTTTAATTAATTAATCATTTCGATTTTAATGCAATCTATTAGTAAGAAAGTGATGGGAATAGCAGAGTCTTTGCCCTGAAGAAACCTACATTTTAGTAAATAAATAAAATAAACATGCATTTAGATCACAGAAGAGATTTAGGAACTATAAATAGAAATATGATTCTCATTAATATATGACATAATATGATAGTAATAATTAAATGTCTCTAGTGTTTACTAGTGTTTTCATGTTAGTTGATGCTTGACTATATTTTGATGATTTAGGGACTTTGATTTATATTTTTTCATTCCATAATTTCTTAACCAAAATCTAGCTTCTCATTTTATTTTATGGAATGCCTTTAATTGTCAAAGGCTCTTGACACTTAGTCATCTAAAATCTGGGGACAACACTTATAAATGTCCTCTGGTTGTCACCTTTTGTAAAAGTTGCCCACCTTACAAAAGAAAACAGCTAAAACTTATTCTAGAACTCAGCATTTCAGCATTGGAGGGCATCTTGCTGGCTACAGAATCAGTCACATTCTCTAGTATTTCCTCTCAAGAGAATCAATTCAATATTGTAATCATTCAAATATTGAATCAAGTATTTCAGTACTTGATATGGTGGTTCTTATGCCTGGAATTCTCTTGCCTAGGGTTTGTTCAGCTGAGTTCCATTCAGTATGCATTTAATGTGAATCTGTTTCTAACAATTCTGCATTCATTGTTTGTCTAGATCAAGGATTGGCAAACTATGATCCATGGACTAAATCCAGCTCACACCTATTTTTATAAATAAAGTTTTATTGGAAAACAACATTTCACATTCATTTATAAATTTTCTCTAGCTGCTTTCACACTACAGCATGCAGATTTAGTATTGTGACAGAAACCCCATACGGCCTATATGGTAGGCAGAATCCTAAGATCCCCACCTCCCCACCGTGATTTCCTGTCCTGATTCCCAGGACTGTGGCTATTGAGGCTGTCTGGCCTGCACTGCAGTTCAACCTCTCCCTCTGCCCAATTTTGTTTCTTTCCCCTCCATTCCACAGGTTTTGAGCCACAGGGAATGCCTTAGTGTGCTTCCTGGAAAACACAACCTATATCACAGAAGTTGATCATCAAAACTCACTTATTTTCAAGGCTCTAGGCTGGGCTTCCTCCAACCCTATTATTCTGGGCTTCCTCCGACCCTATTATTCTTGCTACTTGCAAATAAGTGACAAATCCTTAGCCATTTACCACAATGTGGTGATTTTCCTCTGGATGGCTTTCTTTTTTTTTTTTTCTCCAATGGCCTTCTTCCCTGGCTTGATTTCTTACTTAGAAAGGACTCAGTATCATGGTGTAATTGACATTGTAATGCCCTGAATCTTGCACAGCTGAGGTGAGAGTTGGGGCTTTTTGAAGAAAAAGTCCCTGCAGGTAAGAGGCTCTAAAACTTGAACTCTACCCATAATCCTCCTCTGATTACCAGAATTAGATCCTGGGGTTTGAAAGGAAATAAATTAGCTCTCTCTTATCTGGCCTTTTATGAATTTGTCAAAGTAGCATTCTCAAAAGGGCTCTGATTTGGAGTCAGAAAGTATTGGTGAGGGTCTAGGATTAAACAGACCTTATTTGAATTCATTCCTTCCTATACAAGCTGTGTGATCTTGGACAGATTACACAACTTCATTAAATCCAATTTCTTCAGCTATAAAATATAGATATTAATATCTACCTTGTAGTTTTTCAGTGAGCAATAAATGGAGGGAAAAAAAGTATAAACACACATGGCATACTACCTGGAACATTTGTATGTCCTCAATAAAAAGATTAGTTATTTTAGCTGTTAATTACATTAGAAATATTATTATTATTACATGTTATGTATCAATTCTTGCTTTAAAACCCATTAATGACTATTTTATTTAAGATAAATCCACAATCATTAGCATAGCTCATAGTGCCCTACATGGCCTGGACATCCTTGCCTGTCTTTCAGCCTCATTTTTGCTGTTTTCACTCAGTTCCAGACACGTTGGCTTCATTTTTTTGTTTTGTTTTGTTTTGTTTTGTTTTGTTTTTGTGGTACGCAGGCCTCTCACTGTTGTGGCCTCTCTCGTTGCGAAGCACAGGCTCCGGACGCGCAGGCTCAGCGGCCATGGCTCATGGGCCCAGCCGCTTTGCGGCATGTGGGACCTTCCCGGACCGGGGCACGAACCAGTGTCCCCTGCATGAGCAGGCAGACTCTCAACCACTGCGCCACCAGGGAAGCCCCATTTTGGTTTCTTGAATGCAGCAAATTTTTTCTACCTCAGGGAACTTCCACATGCTTTTCCTGGGTATGGTATTCTCATTTTCTCACTTTAACTTAGCTAATTGCTACCCATCCCCTAAGTTTCTGCTTAAACTTAGTTTTAAGGAAATAAAGCTCGTTCACCCCATTATCATGACCCTCCCTCCAGGTTTAGATTAAGAACACCTTATTATAATTACTCAACTGAGTCCTTGCTGTGGCTTCATAGCACTTATTGTTGGATATAATTACATTTCTGTGATTATTTTGTCAATGTAGGCTGTAGCTTCCATGATAGCAGGGTCATTGCTTTACTCATTGACACGTTTCCAAACCTACAATAGTCTTTGCTCATAATAGAAATTAAATGAATATTTATTAAATAATTGAGTGAATGTTTGTGTGCCTTATTAGACTAAAATAGTTCGGAAAGCAGGCAGTGCATCATTTTATACCCCAGTGCCTCATATAATGCATGACATGTATTAGGATCTCAATAAGTATTGGTCAAATAATTAAGTAAATGAATAAATACATGGTTCTATAGTTTTCTCTTATTAGATAAATAATCTATACATAACCAGATAATAAGAAAAGGTATAAAATGTGAAAGTGAAAGGGTAAAACACTGATAATGTTTGAGTATACCAGCAGAGATCTGCTAGCTTTCTGGATTGCATCTTAAGCTTACTAGGGAAACTGTCCTGTTACCCATACCAGTATGTCCTGATGTTTGTTTACTAATGAACTTAAGCATCTTTATATATATGTATATATATGTGCATGTGTATGTGTATATATGTATTTTTTGTATTGCTTATGTGTCTGCCCATGTTTTTTTTTTTTTTTTTTTTTTTGCGGTACGTGGGCCTCTCACTGCTGTGGCCTCCCCCACTGCGGAGCACAGGCTCCGGACGCGCAGGCCCAGCGGCCATGGCTCATGGGCCCAGCCGCTCCGCAGCACGTGGGATCCCCCCAGACCGGGGCACGAACCCGCGTCCCCTGCATCAGCAGACGGACTCCCAACCACTGCGCCACCAGGGAAGCCCTGCCCATGTTTTTATACAGCTTTTATGTTCCTTCTTTTGTGTGTGTGTGTTTTATATATTTTTATTTTTTTTAACATCTTTATTGGAGTATAATTGCTTTACAGTGGTGTGTTAGTTTCTGCTTTGTAACTGACTTATAAATATTCCTCATATTAATGTTACTATACCCAAGTTGTATACCACGTTTTACACTTGGAGACGGCTTGCTCCAATCTCTGGAAATTCTCATTAATTTCTTTTCTATATATATTTTTTAAAAGTTACAATGAATAATTATGTTGAACATCCAAGACCAAAAGTTGTCACTTGAGTAAAGACTTTAAACTTTTGATTATCAAATTTGATGTTTCTAGATTGTATTTTGTCTTTTTGGACATGTGGACATAATTAAAATTTTAAGTAGCCAAAGTTATCATTCTTTTATTTTACATGTATTTACATGTAACATTGATCTTATGCTAAGAGAGGTTTCTTAAATAGATACAGATATGTTTTTTTCCCTTTAAGTTGCAATTGTTCTTTAAATACAAAAGAATAAAAGCGCTTATTTTATAAGGATTTGATTGTCACTGGTGTACACATCTAATCCCCTTAGCTGCATTTTAAATTTATTGAATAAAAATTAATTTCTTTTGATGGAATAAGGGTTATTAGATTTTGTATTAAAGAGTCAGGTCAAATGTTCCTCGTGTTGGTAATTGACCTCAGGTAAAGGGTAGGAGCTTTAGAATCAAACATTCTCGGGCTTCCCTGGTGGCGCAGTGGTTGAGAGTCTGCCTGCCGATGCAAGGGACATGGGTTCGTGCCCCGGTCCGGGAAGATCCCACGTGCAGCCCAGCAGCTGGGCCCGTGAACCATGGCCGCTGAGCCTGCGCGTTCGGAGCCTGTTGCTCCGCAACGGGAGAGGCCACAACAGTGAGAGGCCCGCGTACCGCAAAAACAAACAAACAAACAAAATACATTCTCAGCTTCTTATGGCAGAGACCTGTCTTATGCATCTTTGTAAGCCTGTACCTTGGACACAGAGAAACACTAACCGTTTGTTACATAAATGAATTACTTGGGATTCCATCAAAACTCCAAGATTTACAAGCCATAGAAAATGACCAGATTATTTAATTTCTCTGATCATGCATTTTCTTAAATGGAAAATTTAGATGATAGTAACTTCTTTTTAAGGCTTTGGAAGCATTACATTAAATAATTTAGAGAAAGTGCCTGAAACATTGTAGGCATGCTATAAATACTAGTTATTATTTAATTCCATGCTCACTTTTTAACCTTGGTTCTAGAAAAGATTTTAGAGAATTTCATAAAACTTAAGAAGAATTATGAAAGAATAAAAGAAGTTTTAGACATACTTCAGTATATTTAGGGATTTTGATAGAAAGTTGTATATCTGTTTTTATATTGGAGATTGAAGCTAGTTTTGGCAAGAAAACTTTACAGAAACTTATTCCAACAGAAATGGTGGTTTGAATCTATTCCCCTTTATTACTTCCATGTAAAAGTTGAAATATGTTTCCACCAACACTTTCTTTTTCGCAGGCTCAGCAGCCATGGCTCACGGGCCCAGCCGCTCCGCTGCATGTGGGATCTTTCTGGACGGGGGCACAAACCCGTGTCCCCTGCATCGTCAGGCAGACTCTCAACCACTGCGCCACCAGGGAAGCCCGTCCACCAACACTTTCTTTATTTAAACATTTCGTTGATTTCAACTAAAATTGATATGATTTGAAACTTGGCTACTGATTCCACCATACTGAAAACAGTCTGGGAAATATGCTCTCCAGTGAGCACAGATCAAAATAGTTAATATATTACAATGAATTCCCAAATGCAGCTGCTATGAAAATTTATTTTTATTATCTCTAGTGCAGGGCTGTCACTTGACATAACAATTAAATAGAGACAACAAAACTTCTTAGCATAACTACCAGCCTGCTCCTTGCAGCTGTTATTCTTGAATGAACAGGAAGGGACAAGGGAGGGACAGCATGGATGACTTTTAATGATTTCTTTTCAATCTACATTTATGTAATATATTGGAGAGCCACTGTAGTTGATAAGGAATTACACAGTTTAATGAACACAGCATTTGTTTCATCAAAGGTTCAAAAGAGAATATTGTCTGAGAGTGATAAACTCTCCAATGTCATTTTGAATATATAGATTTTCAAAAATTTTTCTTGTGTAGCATCATATTATCTGCCTTCAGCAAACTAATCCAAGCATATACACATTATCACACAAACTTGTTATTCTTATTATTTTTAGGTGTCCTAAAAAGTATTGTAGTTTATGAAGGAACTTACAAATAAATAATTCAATGAAATGTTTAAAGAGTTAAATGCAGGATGTATGTTAGTAACTTGAATCATACTGTGTGAATTTTACATATTGTATTTGGAATAAACATTTTATTATGATGCATAGAGTATGCATAATAAATATTTCATGACAACTCATAAAATCTGTTATTATTATTTGCTTTTCTGTAATACAATAGATTTGTATCATAAGAACATTTATATAAAGATATGTTTTTCTTTTTGTTTAAAATGCAGAGTTTTTTTTTTTTTTTTAATAAATCAGTTTTATACCACAATCATGCATACCTGATGTGCGTCCTTAACGGTTCTTCATAAAACTAGCATTTAAACTCTTACCTAATGTTAGGAAATTTGATTTACTAGAATATGCACCTTGATTGCCGTAGGAAAATGTTTACAGAGGTTTTGCCTGTTAAAATTGCATCCAATTTTTTTGTACTTAACTGTAAGGAGAATGCAGGGAATGAAGATCAATGATTGACTAATGTAAGAAGGTTCTATATTTATAAACATACAACACACTGATAAGCCTGGGATGTCATTAATCTACTCTATTCATGTGTAAGTATTAACTTTCTATGTTTCTGATGATACATAAAGGAAATTATTGTAATAGTAGGGAAGGTTTGTTGACATCAGTCCTAGTGCTTAAACCATAGTGAGCTCCCTGGGCCAGAGAAATCTGTTATTGAAATATCATAGATCAATATTAAATATAAAAACAATAAGGAAACACTACAATGCTTTTTCTTTGTAATTGTTTTTCATTTTGTTTTTGTTCTTTATTGAACTAATCTAGGCTTAAAGCTCTAAATGAATTAAAAAAAGTTTTAAAAGTAGATGAATGAGAAATTAGCCTGAGATATACATGTAGTCAGTCTAATACCAAGCCTACAGTTTTGATTTTTATTTTTGGAGTTAGACAACATTGAATATGTTCCATTGTGTTTTTGTTTTTGTGTGTGTTTGGTTGGTTGTTTTCTGCCACATTACTCTTTTCAAGTTTTCCTGTCAATTAAACCATAAACAACTCCTTATTTTTCATTTTCACCAGAACCTCTTGATTTAGTCATTCTTGGTGGTATCCTGTGTTCTATTTATTGTCCTTTCACTCTTCTACTTTTACATACTTATCTTGAGGAATTGTATCTATTCCCATAGTTTCAACTATCAACTCTGCAGGTAGCTCTGAAATCCATAATTCCAATCAACATTTCTTTCAAAATCCAGACTGATATCCAACACTTCAAATTTCTGCCTTGACATAGAATAATGTGCAAATCAAACCTGGTTCTTTACGGTCCTTTTTCCAAACATTATCTCTGTAGGAAGGGAAAAGACTAAATCAGAAGTTCTAGTCCTATGGGTCCTCAGCTAGTGCAGAAGAAACAAAAGAACAGTGACAGAAGGAAAAAAGCACAGAATTTCTGGGATATATGAAACAATCTCATTTTTAGCAGGGAGTAGAGTCCAGAATTGTTCCAGGCAGAGTAGTGAAACATGCCAGTGCCCTATAAGGGTTTTCCCACAACAATCCTAGGTAAAGCCAATACCCTAGGCTTGGCTCTCCCTTGCCAGATTGACAGAAGCAAGGACACAATAAAAAGCAGAACTTTCCTCTAATAACTATTAGAGAAAGAAGCAGCAGTGCATTTGCCTTTCCAAAAGTTCTTTTCTGATGCTCCAAACATGAGCTAGTCAAACATCATTTTAGATGTGGGCATTGGAAATGCCTGCCCCCTATAAGGCTGTGGAAACATTTTTCCAATTTGCTTTGCTTTGTGCCACCATAAAGCTTCCTTGGTAGAAGAGCTAAGAAGGCATTCTCTTATATTGGTAACAGCAAGAAGGGCAGCAAAAGCCAACAGATGAGGTGGTTCCAGTACATGAGGAAGCATTTCTCAAATTCCAGTACTAATAGTGACATCAAAAATACACACTTACCTCACACAGAAAACTTCAATATTCCATTGAGAACCAGAATAAATTTGGGGAAATGTAATAACCAAAATAATGCCATAGGAGACCTAAGTCAAAATAGCTCGTGTTTGTTAATTATCTATATCACCTCCATAGCTCTTCTAAAGAATGTTCTTAGGAGAATAGCACTGACATACGTCTGTTCAACCAAGTGAGAAAAAGAGGAGTTATCCTAGGTCCCTTCTGAACTGGGTCTAACCCCCTTGATCTGATTACCTCTGCCATTCTGGTGCTTGGGGCCTCATTACCACTACCTGGGATTTTTATAGCAGCTTGCATTTCTGGACTTTGAGGTTACCCTCTTATACCTCATTCATTCACATTTCTGTTAGTAATCTTTCTAAAATATAAATTTGGTCATTTCTATTTCTTCTAATGGTTTCTAATGTTCTAGTATAAACTTCACTTCTTTAGTATGGTAAAAGAGACGTTATGCCCTGTCCTGTGTCTTGTCTTCCACTTTAATTTCCATTAAGTATCTGTATTTCAGAATACAACACACCTCAAGCCTCCAGTTTCTTCATTCCACACCCAGCACCCCCAGCGTATCACTTCCTATGTATATTTCAATAATTTGCTAAATTTGGGAGGGGAAAATTTTCCCTTTTCCCTCTTGGTTCTTTTGGCTAGTCAAATAATTAAAATGACACAAGGCAAAGTAACAGGAGAGAATCAAATTTAATTTTTTACATACAGAGATCCCATAAGAGTATGAGGCCAAAAGGACAATTAGATAAAATAAGGTAATATGCCATCCTGGACTAAGGAGATGGCGGAGGGGTCTGGGACTTGGAAGGAAGAGAGTTCACAGGCAGATAAAAAGAGCAAATATTTGGTAAACAAATGTTTACTGGGCCATACAGAAAGAATGGGACATAAAAAGGGATTTTAACAGACTTTGCTAAGTTTTTCCCTGTCCACTACACTCTATGGCAGTGGTCCCCAACCTTTTTGGCACCTGTGACTGTTTTCGTGGAAGACAATTTTTCCACGGACGGGGGAGGGGAGGGATGGTTCGGACGGTAATGCGGGTGATGGGGAGTGGCAGATGAAGCTTTGCTCGCTCACTCGCCGCTTACCTCCTGCTGTGAGGCCCGGTTCCTAACAGGCGGCAGACCGGTACCGGTCCACGGCCTGCGAGTTGAGGACCCCTGATTTATGGTGTTCTTTTTCTGGAACAGATCATCTATCTTCTATCTAAATTCTTTTAGTAGTTAATGGGGAGGTAAAAAAGAAAAACTTCTTAAAAATATTCAGTCTAAAATAATCCTCATGGGCTTTCCTGGTGGCGCAGTGGTTAAGAGTCTGCCTGTTGGTGCAGGGGACACAGGTTCGAGCCCTGGTCTGGGAAGATCCCACATGCCGCGGAGCAACTGGGCCCGTGAGCCACACTACTGAGCCTGCGCGTCTGGAGCCTGTGCTCCGCAACGAGAGGCCGTGACAGTGAGAGGCCTGCGCACCGTGATTAGAGTGGCCCCTTCTCGCCGCAACTAGAGAAAGCCCTCGCACAGAAACGAAGACCCAACACAGCCAAAAATAAATAAATAAATTTATTAAAAAAAAAAAAAAGTTTAAAATGATCCTCATGCCCAGAAGACACATTTTGGGGTGGCAAACTTTTTCCTCTAGGCTAATGCGCAGCTTCCTGGTCTTCATTTAACCTCCTCTCTTCTCTTGTCCTTCCAAGCAGAATTAGCGATTAGTATACTCTCTGTGGAAATTTTCCTTTTAACAATATATCAAAAGATGGAAATACTTTCATATTCTTAAATCTGATAATTGCATTTCCAGAAATTTGTCCTAGTGTAATACTCAGTTACAACACCAACTTTTTATTCATTGATCTACCTTATATATGATTGTAATTTTTTGATTTATAATAAGAAAATATATTAGGTCTTCTCCATTTCTGGCACAGAAGTCCTAAAACTCTTGGGATTTCCTAAGTGATAAGAATCATAAAGGTGTCTTTTTATTATTATAACTAGCTGCTTTAAATTCATTAACCATGTTAATAAGGTTGCTTTTGGAAAGCCCCTAAGGATAGCGGTTGCCAGGGGAACCAATCAAGTGATTAGAGGTTTTGTACCTCAGGGGAGGGGAGAGGTAGAGGTTGACTTAATCACTAATGGCCAGTGATTTAATCAGTAATGCCTAGGTAATGTAGACTTCATACGAAAGTCCAAAAGGATTAGGTTTGGAGAACTTCCAGGTTGATGAACCAGAATGTATCCATGTGCTGGGAGGGTGGCACATGCCAAAATCCATGGGGACAGAAGCTCCTGTGCTTGGGACCCTATCAGACTTTGCTTTATGTATCTCTTCACCTGGCTGTTCATTTGTATCTCTTAATATCCTTTGTGATAAAACAGTAATCTAGTAGATAAACTTGTTTTCCTGAGTTCTGTGAGCAGCTCTACCAAATTAATTGGACCCCGGGTAGGGAGAGTGGAAACCTCCAATTTATAGCTGACCCAAGGAAGGGTTGGTGAACTCTTTGATTTATAGCTGGTCAGTCAAAGGCACAGGCAATAACCTGGACTTGCAATTAGCATCTGAAATGAGGGAGGGAACAGTTTTGTGACATTGAGCCCTTAACCTGTGGGTTCTGAAGCTCACTCCAGATGGTGTCAGAATTGAATTATATTGTAGGACTCCCAGCTGGTGTCACAGAATTTCTTTCTTTTTTTTTTTTTTTTTGTGGTACGTGGGCCTCTCACTGTTGTGGCCTCTCCTGTTGCGGAGCACAGGCTCCGGACGTGCAGGCTCAGCGTACATGGCTCACGGGCCTAGCCGCTCTGCGGTATGTAGGATCTTCCCAGACCGGGGCACGAACCCGTGTCCCCTGCATCAGCAGGCAGACTCTCAACCACTGTGCCACCAGGGAAGCCCCCAGAATTTCTTGATGTAGGGAAAAAAATCCTACATATTTGGTGACCAGAAGTGAAGAATTGAGAGTAGTGCTTGAGTACACAGAAAACAGAAGCGTTTTTTTTTTTTTTAATTCCCTAAATAATAATTATTTTTTTTAAAAAAGTAATGATCACAGACTAAGGAGATTATTCAAAATTAAGAAATATACTGTGTTTTATTGTGTCACTAAAATCACTTTCAATGAATATTAAATCAATGGCATTGTGAATGATTGTTAGATAACAGTCAAACACATGAGTTTATAACTCTATATGTTATGTGATGCCAATTTTATCAATGTATATATACTAGTATATAAAGGCTTACTTCACCAACATCTGGGCATACATTTATCTTTGTTATATTAATAGTTTCATTTTTTAAAAAAATTAGGAATCTGTAGAAATCAAAGACTCTCTTTCGTCAAATCATTCTGAAAATTACCAAGAGCATATTTACAGATCTGCCTTGACTTAGGAGGGGGTTACATCCCAATACACCCATAATATTTTGAAATTATTGTAAGTTGAAAATGCATATAGTACACCTAACCTACTGAACATCATAGCTTAGCCTAACCTACCTTAGACATGCTCAGAAAACTTACATTAGCCTACAATTAAGCAAAATCATCTAACACAAAGTCAATTTTATAATAAAGTGTTGAATTCATCTCATGTAATTTATTGAATACTGTACTGAAGGTGTTTAGACATACATTTTTTCAAATTCATATTCAGCGTCATTTTCTTAGAACACACAGTACCTGGTTACCAGGTTGTCTCAAGTAGAATAAATTCTAATATTAGGTGCCATGCTATACCTGGAACTATTTTTCTTTTCTACACTCATTGTTCTAGTCTGCTCAAGCTTGAATACAAAATACTATAGACTGAGTGACTTAAACAACACAAATTTATTTTTCATAGTTTTAGAGGTTGGGGAGTCCAAAATCAAGGTGCCAGCTGATTTAGTACCTGGTGAGACCTCTTTTCCTGGCTTGCAAGATGGCTGCTTTTTGTTGTGTGCTCACATGGTGGAGAGAGATCTCTTGTTCTCTTCCTCTTCTGATTAGGAGACCAACCCCATCTGATTATGGCTTCACCCTTATGGCCTCATTTAATTTTAATTACCTCCTGAAGGCACTATTTCCAAATATAGTTTCATTTGGGGTTAGGACTTCAACATATGAATTTTAAGGGGACACAATTCAGTCCACAGCACTTATCATCAGTTTTTCATCCATTTATAAAAGTTGACTGAATACCTAGGGTCAGAGGACACAAGGAGCAGAGGATACAAATCTGAATCAGAAAGGCTCCCAGCATGAAAGGAACACACATTCTTGATGAAAAGAGAAGTACATCAACAAATAATTGATAGAGTGTGATAAGAGCTATAACAGAATTATGTACAATATACTTCGAAAAACAATGAGTAATTGTTTGTTTACTGAAAAGTAACATTGAACCTAGTATTTGAGAATAGATAAAGCAGAATAAGAGGTAAATATTGGGAAACAGGTCACGGAAGGTAAAAGATAAAACAGACTTCCTTTGTGTAGTAAAAGAGCATGACATGTTTGGAGAATCCTGTAGTATTTACTATGTTTAAAGCATAAAAATGTTCAAATGGGATGTGGTATGATATAGGCAAGGAGGTTCAGTGATGCCTAATATTATAAAGGGCAATCTATGGCTTACTGAAAAGTTAGATATTTTCCCATAGTCACAAAAAGAAAAAATTAAAGTTTTTTGTTTTGTTTTTTTTTTTTTTTAGTAAAATTAATCAGATTTGTATTTTGGAACAATCACTCTAGAAGCAATGTGGACAATAATTTGAAGGAGGAAGAACTGGAGAATGGAACTTTCATTAGGAAGTCATTGCAATTCTTTGGTTAAGGGATGAAGAGATCTTAAATGATAGATGTGACATGATCATAGAGAGAGGAAGTTAGATTTGACAGCTTCTGAACAGCCATAGAGATGAAAAAATAATAAATAAATAAAGAAGGGGGGGACAGAAGTCCCATAAACCTCAGAAATTTCTAGCTTGAATGAATGATCTATTGGTGATGTTACTATCTATTTTAGAGAAAGATAAGGGACCATAAGCATGTGTGGAGAGGACGAAAGAGGGTGGATAATGATTGGATTTATTTTAGTTTCCATAAAAGTGATTATTTTTACTGGAAAGTTGGCAATCATTGTTTGCAGTCCTTCAGAAGTTGGAGTTAGAGGTTTAGATTTGGCAGTCTTTAACATTTCAGTATAATTACAGTTTAAATTGTATTAAACATAATATTATCTAGTTGAATCAAGAACATTGGAAATCCAGGGGCAAAGATCAGTGTAGGATATGAACCTGGAAGGCTGTGAATTGGATAAAGGTCAAGGGTATGAGAGAATGCAGAATTCTGGGTCCTAAAAAGTACAATAGTTTGTTGTTTTATACTTTCTGGACTCAGTCTGCTCTCTTCCAAGCTACATAATTTCATTATCTTCAAGATCTACAACAATGAAGACTTCTAAGATCCTAATGGGTAATTTCAGGATCTAACGATCTTTATTTTTCTGAAAACCTTTCGTAATTTTTTAAATCTGTATTTCTCTAGTTTGCCCTTATATTTTTTCAATCTATCCTTCATATGTGTCTTTATATATTCAATGAATATTTACTGAACATCTATTCAGGTACTGTTCTAGGGTCTAGACACACAACATTTATTTTTTTTTTATTTTTTTTTTTTAAACATCTTTATTGGGGTATAATTGCTTTACAATGGTGTGTTAGTTTCTGCTTTATAACAAAGTGAATCAGCTATACATATACATATGTTCCCATATGTCTTCCCTCTTGCGTCTCCCTCCCTCCCACTCTCCCCATCCCACACTTCCAGGCTGTCACAAAGCACCGAGCTAATATCCCTGTGCCTTGCGGCTGCTTCCCCCCAGCTATCTACCTTACTACGTTTGTTAGTGTGTATATTAGACACACAACATTTAAATACGTGCCTTCAAAAATCTTGTTTTCTTTCTTGGAGGAAGTAGTCAAATTCATGAATGGAATGTAAAGAATTACAAGGGAATTCCTGGCAGTTCAGTGGTTAGGACTCTGCACTTCCAGAGCAGGGCACCGGGGTTTGATCCCTGATCAGGGAACTGTGCTGCACTACCAAAAAATTAAGAAGAAAATTACAGAGCTCTAGTTCAGCCTTCATTCCAAAATAATAATACTCAGTTACTTTATCTTTATCTTTATCTGGCTCAGATTAGAAGACAAAGGACCACAATTTGGGTCAACAAGTCCCTCAACCTAAAGAGCAAAGAATTATTTCTCTATTCACTCTTTAAGAAGTTTTGTTTGAATGGATGAGAAGATTGAGCACACAGTTTTCAAATGTCTGATGTCTCCATGGAACACAAATTTAGTTTCCTTTCCTTAAAGGAAAGAAATTATAGTTTCAGTTGAAAACACATATTGTGTTCTTTAAAATTTCAATTAGTACCATATTGCCCTGCATATAGTTCACTGTGTTAATTTTTTAAATAAATTTATTTATTTATTTTTTGAATTATATTTTTTTTATACAGCAGGTTCTTATTAGTTATCTATTTTATACATATAAGTGTATATATTTATTTATTTTCAGCTGCGTTGGGTCTTCATTGCTGCACGCGGGCTTTCCCTAGTCACAGCGAACAGGGCCTACACTTCGTTGGGGTGCACGGGCTTCTCCTTGCAGTGGCTTCTCTTGTTGCAGAGCATAGGCTCTAGGCACGCGGGCTTCAACAGTTGTGGCTCACAGGCTCTAGAGCACAGGCTCAGTAGTTGTGGTGCACGGACTTAGTTGCTTTGCACCATGTGGGATCTTCCCGCACCAGGGACCTAACCCGTGTCCCCTGCATTGGCATGCAGATTTTTAATCACTGCGGCACAGGGAAGTCCCCACTGTGTTAATTTTTGAATGCAGATTAAAATGTCTTCTTTTTAACCTTAAAGAGAATCTTTTATTGATGATTTCCAATTTAAAAATCAATTGCAACCTAATAATCTTCTAAATATATCCATTAGAAAGTTCAGTTGTGTTCATGATTAAATCAGTTTGATATTCTTACCCAAAACAACTTTATATATTTTAACATAGAGGATTTTGTCTTAAACTTATTAGATTTTGGCACACCAATTTTATGTTATTGAAATGTTTTGATTTTCAAAGCATCAGATAGTGATGCAAAAATGTTCAGGTCAAGAAAAATATGTGCTATTTTTAATATCATTGGGGTAAATTGAGATACACTTTCTTAACTAATAGTCTCGGTAAAATATTTCAATAATGTTTATATTCAAGTTTGGTGGCAACAATTTATCAGTTGTTGATTGAACTATATTTTAAATTTGTTTAGCAATAAAACTAGGTTTAATTATATAGCAGAAAATACTACTGGAGAACTAAAATGACCAGGAAGTAGCCTTACTCACTTATTTCATAGGAAAGTTTAGGACGTTTATTATTTACACACTTACATCTCTTAGGTTTCCACAGCACTGAAGATTAGCATCATTAAGAAGGCATGGCGTCCTACCACACCTGGCATCTGATCCCATATCCTTGGTAGTTACTCCAAACCACTCTCCTCACCACTTGTCTCCTTTCCTCCTGCTTGCAGCAGACAAAATTATCAGACAAGCTGATATCATTGAAAACTCAGAGGTGTGGTGTGGGCCTGAAGGATTTCCAGAGTATTTCTTTCTTGGCAGAAAGCAAAGAGGCTCACTCCTTTGGTCAGAGGTAGGACCTACAAGAACGAAGAGAATAGCAGTTTTCCTGTGAAGTTGACAATGAAGGAATCAATACTTGAAAATTTTATGTCCTTTTTATACTTTAATGTTTCTCACTTGTTATATAACATTTATTTGTGAATTTTCAAGGGTAACTTGTCTTCAGAAGATTCAGAGAAAGGAGATTTATTCTTATTTCAATGAGAGCCTTAGGAGAGCTGCATTCTCTACCTATAAGGGTAGCAGCAAGGGGACTGAAAGAGGGTGTATTTACAGTCAAGGATGTTGGGGACTCTGTACCTGAAAGGATCATTCTTAGCCTTTTCTTTTAAAACCTCATTTTTACAAAGAGAGTCATGTTATTACATCCTCACCCAGGACACAGGAAGAAGTTGACATTTATTATTTTCAGATTTAATGTTGCTAAATTTGGCTCATTTTTCATGCCTGTCAAAATCCTTCAAAATTCTGACTCTGTCATTCAGCTTATTCAGTCATTCCTTCCAGTCTATATACAAACATGGTCAGTGCATCACTATTGTCTTCATCTAGTTGTAGGTTGTATACATTGAGTATAGTGCAGTGGTATGACTCTAGAAAACTCCACTCCAGTTGACAAAAATTTCATTATCTGGCATATTCTTTGTATATGATCATTTAATAATGAATGATATAATGTAAAGTTTTGTCACAAATCCACACAATTACATTATTGTCTATTTCACACTGTTTCATCTGACCTACATGAATATCATCCACTAATTCATTTTTTTGACAAATGAGACAGATTGTCCCTAAGTAAAATCCAGATGTTTATACTATATACTTGTCTATCAGGCTAGAAACCCAGCAGAAAATATTTATATAGGATTATTACATGATCACAGTTCTAAAATACAACTTTATTGCCATCTTATCTTTAGTACTATATCAGAATATGATGCTTTAAAATAATATTTAGTGATAAACATTAGTTACACTGACTTTTAAATTTAAGGCATACTCTATTGAAGAGGTGATGTGTGTGTTTTGTTTAATCTCATTTTTATTTTTAGTATATTTTCTTATGAGCTCTTAGTCATTAAACATAAATTTCCATTAGATATGAAACAATAGAGGTTGAAATTAAATTATATCTGTCTTTTTGGGGGTAGTTTTTTTTACTTCAGTTTCTGGGGCATTTGATAGAATAATTTTTCCTAAGGTCAGCCAATGATGTTATTTGTCATATTTGCATAAAAAGGGTAAAAAAGTGACATATCAATTTATGGTTGCCAAAATAATTACCATTCATAACAAGTTCATTTTTCTTTACTTTTTATGGGGTTGGAATAAAAGAGACTGTAAAAGTGAGTATTGCACAATACCTATTTATTTCACCTAGCAGATCTGTACTCACGTGTCTGTTTCAGTTTAAAATTTGTCAGTGAAAAATAGAATTAATTTGTTAGTAGAGGAATTATTCATCAACGGATATAAGACATGGAAATAATGGGCTCTTAAACAAATTCTAATATTTTATTCAATTCTGGACATGCACTTGTAATCCTTTGGCCACTGAGGCAAGAAGAGAACAAGAAGAAAAAGAATTGAGGAGTTAAAAAATAAAATATGAGTGGGGAAGAAGAACAAGAGAAATTAAGACTGACATTTGGATTATTTTCTTAACCTTAGAAATGGGAGAACAGTAAAAAAAGTTATTAAAATAAACATTATATATAATATATATTATATATATATATATATGTATAAATATATAATTGGAGCAACACTTTCCCCATTCTCAGTTCTTTACAAATTCCTTCTAAATGTTACATCACTGGAACTCATTTCTAACTATTAGAGAAAAATGATCTCCAAGGTTAGCTACCTGACATCTCTTCTTTTGCTTATGTTTGTTTAAACATAAAGACAAAAAGTGCTACAAATGTGTTCTTATTTTAAAATCTTAAAAGATGGTCATGTGAGACGGAAATGGACTGAGCTGAATTTGTAATGGCAACTCAGATTAACAAATGAAGCAGTAACTAATGTATACTAGGAGCTTACTCTGTAACTGTCAATTGGCTGCTTTTTGTATTATTCTTATGTTTGAGGAAGCTGACTCCTGAGGAAGTTAAACATCTTTCCAAAGTCACAGCATAAGTAAAAGTATCAATGCTAGGAAAAGAACTATTGTATTTTATATTGTAACTGAGCAGGACCCTATAAGGCCTTCCTAGAATAGACTCCCACCCATGTCCTCTGTCTTCCTTTTGTCTGTAGAAAAACTTTAGTCAAAGAATAAGTTTAATCAGAGAAGTAAAAAAATGCAGAAAGAAATGAAAACAGTCAAGCAAGACAAAATAATAATACTTTAGCCATTAAACAAAGTCAAGGACATTTAGTTCTTCATCAAGGACTATAGATAATATTCTGAGCCGTGTCCTTTGAGCTGATTTGCAGATACTGAAACCACCAGGTGGAAGAAGTTAATTGTATGCTGCCCACAAGCACGTGGTTGATGATGCTGACTCCCAATTTCCTCACCACTAACCAATCAGAAGAATGTCCACGAGCTGATCACACACCTCACAAACTCCCTCTCTCACTCTGTCTTTATAAACCTTTCCCTGGAAGCCTTTGGAGAGTTCAGATCTTTTAAACATTAGCTGCCCTGGACTCCTTGCTTGACACCCTACAACAAAGCTATTTTTTTTCTACTTCACCCAAAATTCTGTCTCTGAGATTCAGTTCACTGCTGGTGTACAAAGGCCAGATTTGACAACAATATTCCTGGTTGCTATATTCAGTGATGTAATTCCTCATTATTATAATTAACACTACAGTGGTTATACACACACACACACACACACACACACACACACACACACATTTATGGCTGCACTTTTTCCTCATTACTAATGATATTCTTGAGTGAAAGGAACACAAATACTAAGAAACAGTAAAATAATTGTTGAAATAAATTTTATCATACTGTTTATAACAAATGTAAACCACTCTGTTCTAGTTTTGTAAATTCATCCTCTTTTGGACTCCCCTTTAAGAAGGGACTTGAATATCTACTTTTTCAGAAACTATTATTTGAGCACCCATACATTTTTTTAAAATTCACCCATTTACCCTCCTCCCCACCCCCACCCAACTCCATGCCTGGGGCCAGGCTGAGTCATGGTCACCTGCTGACAGAAGCTCAACACCACCTGGAGACCCTGCCCTGGTTCCTCAGCCCCGAGGCCAGCAAATGCCAACTGACCATCTCCACCTCACAGTGCAGCTTCATCTCGCTGGAGCACACTTAAGCACCCATGCTAAGCTAAGCATTTTGATATGTGCTCCTGCAGAAGACAAGATTCCTTCCTTAAAGGACATAATAGTGTAGTAAAAAAAGGTAAAAATGTAAACATATAATTGTGTCATAAGCTATAATAGAGGTTCTTTGTTACAGACTTTTGGAATTCCATAGGAATGAATTATCAGCTGTGCCTGGGTGGATCAGGAAAGCCTTCACAGGTGAAGACAGTCTTGCAGTAGACCTTGAATATGAGCAGAAGCTCATCAGGCAATTGAGGGGCAGTTTAGGCTTTCTAAGTAGAAAGGAAAGATGGGTAATAATGCTAAGGCAGGCATGAAACACAGTGGTAAATTTTAGAAATGGTAAAAAATTAATATGACTTGTAGTGATGCTAGAGTTTAGGCAAAGTTGATTCTTAAGGGCATAGAAACATGCCAAGCTTATACATTTTATTTGAGATAAAGTGCCAGCGCCCTGAAGAACTTTAGTATGGAGAAGCCATGTCATATTTACATTTGAGATGTCCTCCTGCCCTATCTCCCCAGAGCCATGGTACAGAGGATGGAAAAAATAATGTTAAATGAAGATGTTCAACACTTTCCAACCCTACACCAGGATAGCTGGCTCCTGCCCTGTGATGAGACATGATAACGATATGTGGCTTAATTTAAGTTTAAGAAAAATATTAATTTAGAAAGTTAAATCGTATTGTCTTTAGTTACTGATAATTCCCAAATGGGTTACAAGAGAAGTTTTACAACCTAATAAATTATTAGGATACTAAGCTGTTATTCTCTCATGCTGAGGGTTGCTCCTTAATACTGAGAGTGTTGTTGGTTTTCCCAGTGGCAAAATCTTTCTTTCTTTCCTTTTCTTAACATTTCCTATCATTGTATCCTAAGGCATCTTCCCACTAGTGCAGCTGCCACAGTGTTTTCCCTAAGCAACTCACCCTGTTTTGCTGCTCCCCATCTCAGTAATTTCATACCTGAGGCCAATTTGTAGTTCTCTCCTGTAGTTAAACCAGCTGTTTTGTAATAACATTGTTGATTTCTCTGAATGGATAGCACAGAAAGAAGTCTTTTACAATATCATAACATTCGTAAGACAAGAGCCCTAGAGGATTTGAGAAAATCTATGGTATGAGATAGCATAAAGATATTGCTCTAATTTCAAAATGTTTTGTCAACATGGAAATGCAATAATAAGGAATAATGGCAATCACTTTTACTGAATCCTTATTACTGAAGAGAAGTGATCTTTAAAATTAGATTAAAAAAAAAAAATGAATGTTGTTCCTTTAAGGCTGTACATCTGTTTAAATACCAGAACAACATGGCAGGTGAAGAAAGAAAAGGAAAGTGGTAAAGTCAAGCTTTAGCTGCTTAGATGGGAAGGTATCTGTTTTTATAAGCAGCCTAATAGGTTAGGAGTAAAGATACATTAAACTGCCATTTATCTTTTCACATTTTATTCCATTTCCATTACTTCATTAATAAAATCCATGTATTTAAATTACATGTAACAATTCTGAGCTCAATATAAAACCCTAAGCATTTCTACAATATCATGTTTTATTAGAAGGAATGACTAACATTTTGGGAAACCTGGCAAACATTACACTGATTTTTCATGTGTCTTTCAAAAAAGTGAGAATGAGAATACTTCTTCCTAGGTCTTCAATAGCATAATTTTGTGTTATATACTGTCTCCAATATAGAAGTTGATGTAGTATTCTAATCATCATATTATTTAACAAATTAATGAATTTAATTGGAAACATTTTTACATATAAGCCACTGTTTTTGGTTATTTTATCTCTATATCAATTTTTGATTAAGTATCAAAGAGAAATATACTTCACTTGAGTTCATGAAATACAATAAGCCCTTTTATACCATGATTGATGAACTGTAAGATGCTGCTCGTCTCCTAGTGTATGTTCCAGATGTTAAATATTATGAGCAATCTCTAATACTTATAACACTAGAATCTTAGAAAGAGACTATTATTAAATTTTAGAGAGGAAATCCAAAACCAAGGACAGATTTGCTAGATATGTGTTTCATACTTAAAATATATTATCTTCCATTAGTAAATTGTATTGTGAAGAAATCATACAGTCAACGGTTTTCTTTTAATAACTGTTATTGAAAAATTGGATCAAAGTTCTCCAATAAAACATCTGTGATAGACTAGTCAAATATGTCACATGTATAGGTGGAGGGTCAGTAGCCACCATAAACTTTTATTCAGAAGAACTAATAGGATTTTCAGCTAAAATAAGAAAATCCCAAGAGAAAAATAAGAAAAAAACATATAGGTACTATTTAGGGTCATTTTCTTACTCTTGACATGGAGAAGAGAGGGGAAAGAAAGAATCCTCAGAGATCTGCTAATTCAGAAACTTGATAGAGGATATCAAGACACTGCATAAATTTTGACTTTGTTAGGAAAATGTAAAGACCACTATATAAATTAAATTTTAAGGAGAACTTCATTTCCCAATATGATGGTGAGCTGGCATCTGTTGCTGCTTCTCCCTTCCTAAAGAAATGCTGAGATGCTACAAAAAAAAACAAAACAAACAAAAAACCCCAGAAAATACGAGTGACAGAGTATTATGATTCTCCAAGATATGGTGAATTATTTATTAAAACTCTGAAGATACCTTGGGAACACCTAAGCTGTTTGAGTACCAGGAAACATCAGCAAAGGAGCCAGACTGGAGCATATGTTCAGAGGTCACAGATGTGGAGTAGTTTGAATAAAGATTTTTCTTTAAGTCCAATCCACTCCTCTTCCCCACACAGCCCTTCACTGACTCCCACCCCCATCACTATCCTGGGCAGATCACTGCACAACCAGCTAGAGGAAGTGAGTAACCCAAGTAAAGAGAAAATGGTGATGAATCTAGGTGAACTGAGAGGTAGGCCTCTAATTGTGTCCTCTTCCCAACTTTTCCAATCCAGGGCTCAACAGTTCTTATAAAGAATGTCTCTGGCACCTATTCATGCAGTCAGCTTAGTTTAAATACTTGTGTAAATTAACTACCATTTTTTCTTTTGAAGATTTTTCTCTTTATCCTTGAAGCTCTGAAGTTTTACTGTGACATGTCTAGGTATGTATTTTTTTAAATTTATTTTACCCAGAATTTGATGTTTTATTTCCATATGAGTATTCATTTGTTTCTTTAGTTTAGGTAGTTCTTGGTCATGATCTCTTTACATTGGATGTATTCTAAATCTGTCCCTAATTATCACTCAGTTATCTTATGGAGCTATACAGCTCTTCTTGTATGATCAAAGGTATTAGGTAATCTAACATATCTATATTTGTCATAGATATATCCCCCTCCTGGCCTGGAATCCTTTGCTTTGTGGGCATGTTGGCCAACTGCCTTTTTATTTTGACCTTTTATCTACCTCCTCCTTCTTTTTTTCTTTTCTCCCATATTCTATCTCCTGTTTTTTGAACTTGTGTTTTTTTTGTTTTTATCTTTCTCTCTTTGTTTCTTCATTTTGTGTACATATCATCCAGAAGCATCCTAATAAAAGGTGCATTAAATAATTGAAAATGGCTTAATTTTATACCCAAACTTGACTGATAGTTTCACTAAGCATTCTGAGTTAAAAATTATTTTTCCTTAGTGTTTAAAATATCACTCCATTGTCTTTAATTTCTAGTGTTGCTCTTTAGAAGTGTAATGATATATCAGTTGATGCTTTGTTATATGTGCAATCTATTTTTTCCCTCTTCAAAGCTTTTAGAATCTTTCATTTATCCATGATGTGCTGAAAACCTGTGATAATGCGCTTTTCTGTAGAACTTTATTTTTCATTCATTATGCTGGGAACTTAATGGCCTTGTCATGGTGAAAATTGCTACTAACTGTCTTTGGTGTTTATTTTTCATTTCTGATCCATTGAGATATTTATTTCATTTTGAGTATTGCTTTTTCATTTTAGTATTTGAACAAGTATTTATGATTCCTATGTTTTAAAATTAAAGGCATTGGTTTAATCCATAATGTTATAGAGTCATCATAGCTATAAGTCACTCTAATTGGTCTCCACTTGTTCATTAGGCCCCTTCCATCAATGCTTAGTAGTGATCTTCCTAATGCTTAAATCTGATTTTGTAATTCTTATGCTTGCATTACTTTAGAAGTTTAGGAATTGAGCCAATTCCTTTGCATAGAAGACAAAACCCTTTATGATCTAGCCTTGCTTAGCTCTTTCTTCTCATGGACCTTGATTTTGCCCAATGATGTACTCAATGTTCACCACACCTAAACTGATCATGCTACTTCACAAATCACTGCCTTCCCACATGATGCTCCCAATGCTGTAATTCATTTCTAAGTTTTGCCCACTGAATTCCTGTTCATCAGGCAGGACTTAACTCAAACATTGCTTGTTTTAGACAGTTTGATTTGAATCTTCAATCCTAAAAACCTGCATTCACTTCTATTACACTTTTTGGGGACTTGGACATTTTATTTGGCTTTCTGACAAAATGATAGACTCATTGAGTTTGGACATTATGTTTTGCTTATCATTGTACACTTAAGAAAATGAGTAGTACCTACAACATAGTAGAACACTGTCTTTTATGCATGCCTTTTGAGAATAGAAAAAAATTAAAATGATGTTTATAAAATAAATGAACACAAACTGGATTCAAGTGGAAGAATGTCTTCACTAATGTTACAAAATTGTGAAGAATAATTGAGAAAAGTTGAAAAAATAGCTTTTTTATATCACCCTGCTTTAAAGGTTGTCTCATGGAATGAAGGAAAATACAAATTGAAACTACCAAAAAGCTTTTATACCAATTGCTGGGATAAGCACAATTCTTTTCAAATCCCAGAGAAATTACAATTTAAATAACTTCCAAAAGTTATGCTTCATTGAAAACTACTGACTCTTTAGAATAGGTATATGAAGGAAAATATAAGAACTTTTAAAAAATGTGAAAACAGAGAAGTATCTCTATTGTATTTTTCAATATAAAGAATCCTAAACTCTTGTTGTATGTACATGATAACATATCTTATTTTATTATTAAAGAGTAATACTTAATTTTTCCACTTGTTAAAATTTCAGGATTTTGCTATTGAGTATTCCATAAGATACATAGCATTTCCTTTTGACTTGTATATAATGATATTCTTTTATACAGATTTTAACTTCTTGAGAAGAAAAGTGTAGACGACATCTCTTTTTTTATTTTTTACAAATTCTATCCACTTTTTTTCTGATAAGTTTACTCAGAATTTGCCTGGTGACTTACTCTTTCTTCACTGGATACTATCATACATGAGTTTCATGGACACTGACACTTCATAGTACAAATTAAAAAAAAAAAAAAAAAAAACACACACAAAAAACCCCCCACAAAAATCTAAGAATTTATTGGCCAAGAATTTACAGAGGGAATTAGTAGAGTAAAATACATGGTCCCTCACATTTTTCCTGAACCAAAGAAAATTGTGCCTAGATTGGGACTAACTGAACTACACTCATCATGGACAGGATTATGGTAAAGAATGACCTCAACTCTGAAATGATTTAAACATTTTAGATCATTTCTAAAGGGGGGTAGAGAAGATCTATGCAGCTGTGTAACAAAGGAGGCTCCCTGTATGGAAAGAGTGACCTTGTTAGAAACAAGAAGACCTCCAAAATGCATCTTCTGGTACTGACCTGTTCTTCCAATTAACTCGATTGGAAGTACTTAGTTGGCTTTCATCCAACATCTTATTAAGTTACTAAAGAAGGATGAAGGAAACAAGTCCTGTTGTATTTGTCTTTCTCAAAATACAGTGTTTATGGATTTGCCAAACAAACTGTATTGCTCTGATTGGGGCATAAACCAAGCAATGTCCCTGTCATTATGCAGCCTACATTCTCCTGAAGGAAAACAACAGGAATATTAATTAATTAATACATGAATAAAGGAATAATTAGTAAACCACTAAATATAATGTAGTACAAATTGTTTTGCATGTAATTAAAATTTGATAATGTGGAAAAAAATGTTACTGGGTAACTGCTTGGTTAAGTGGTATGCCAAAGACTGCTAGTAATCACCAATATTAATGTTTTTCTCTTCAGCCTGGAAAAGCCATTTAGCTACATTTTCCAATCTCTCTTTTTTAGTATGGTCATGTGATTGAATTCTGGTCAGTGGAATATGGAGAAAATTGACGAAATCTACCTCAGATCTGGTTCATAAAAGGAATCTGTGCAGTTCTCCACAAACTCTCTTCCCTAAAGATGATGTAGGCCAGATGCAGAAGCTTCAAGGGGGAGGGAGATCTGTAGGTTCTATGAGATATTAGAGCCAATAAATTGAAGAAGCCCCTGGACTCTTCCTGGGCAGAGCAAGTCCTCACCATGTGCACACACACATACACAAATATACACATTCAGTGAATTAAACTGTATATAAGTGAGAAATAAACCCTGTGTGTATATGTGTGTGTGTGTGTGTGTGTTTGTGTGTATGGTAAGCTTGAGAATTTGGATTTGTCTGTTATAACAAATCATTATATAATGATATGAATTTAGATGAATAATCTCAAAAAAAGGAACTATCCATATAAAAATCATAGGTAAGAGTTTCCCCAGAGGTGAAGAAATTCTATCTAATACAATCAATGTAAAGAAGGCTGGTGGGGCTAACAAAGGGTGAGCTAGTAGTATGCAGTGAGGCCAGTCAGAGAGATTACATTATAGACAAAATCAAAATAACAATATGATTTCATTCTAAATGTGATGAGAGCTCATTGGAAGGTTTTAAGAGAGTGACACTCCAAGTAATATTTATAAAATATTTTTTATCCTATTGTGGAGAGAAAGGAATTGTTAAGATACAAAACGGAAAGCTATTTAGGAAGCTATGGTGATAGTCCAAGTGAGAAATAGGGAGGGTTTGGTCTGGATGGTCTTAGTAGAGACTGAAATAAGTGGATAGATTTTATATACAATTTATAAGTATAATCAATAGTATTTGCTGATGAACTGAATGCATGTCATAGATTTGAGGTTTGGCCAACTGGTTATATAGTGATGTGGCTTACCAGTGTGGAAAAGACTGAAGAAAGATCTGATTGGGAGTGGAGTAGTTTAAGCGTTCCGTTTTTCACGTGGTAAGTTTTAAGTGCTTATTAGTCATGCATCTAAAGATGCTAAGTGGACAACTAGAAACAAACATTGTGAGCTGAGGAGAAGACAGGGCTGCATAGAGATATTTGAGATTTGTTGACAAGTGTAGTAACTGATGAGAGAAGTGAATGAGGTCATGGGTGGAGAGTGTGCAGATAGTGAAGAGGTGACAGGGACAAAGCCCAGGAGGCACTTCAACACTTAGAAGTCAAGCAGAAGATGCCAAGCGCAAATGAGCTTGAAAAGGGGTAGCCAATGAGTTAGAGAGGACATTTCTTTTGGCAGATAAAAGAAAATGTGTTTCTAGAATAAGGTCATGGTTAACAGGGTAAATGCTGTTCAGGGTCCAAGTAAAGTAAAATCATAGAAGTGACCATCAGATTTGACAAGGATAGAGACTCATGGTATTCTTCACAGGTGGTTTATTTAGTGTTTGGTCATGAAACAATGGTGCAAGTTAAGGAGAGAACGCCTTGTGAGGAAGTCTAAATAGCAACAATTTACCACTCCTTTTAAGAAGTGCTCATGTGCAGGATAACAAAAAAGTAGTAGCTGGTAGCAGAATGATAACAAAAAATATTTTTTTATAAGATGGGTATTTTAAGGAATGCTTGTATGCTGAAGAGAATGTAGACAGAGGTAGAAATTAGGGGAGAAATATCCTAAAGAGTATAAAATTGTCAGAATTCAGTCATAGAAAAGATGAGAGTGGATGTTTTCCAGAGGGCAAATGGGGAGTTAGACTTTTGATGCAAACAGGACACTTACTCCAGTGTAACGAGAGGTAAGAAAAAGTTTACAAATGATTTGACCAAATAGCAATGACCTAAAGAGATATTTCTATAGTTGTACTACCTAGATTCAGCAAGCTGCTCTGGGTCCTTCCTTTATGAAATCTGGTTCTTCCATACTAACTTTAAATCTGTGAATTACCCCACATCCTGCCAATACATTTTCTTTTTCTTTAGTTAACCGGAGTCATTTTTTTGGCTTAGTAAAAAAACCCAACTGATAAAATAAGTCAGTGCTATGTGAAGATACCAGTCTTCATGAAAATTCTGGAAACATTAAGTACAAGGATTCTTCTGTCCTAAAATATCTTCACAAGCTTCCTCACATAGATCCAGAGATTCCAGCAGTAAAGAATATTCTTCACGATCTTAAATACTATGTGGTTGCAGAAAGCTCGTCATTGGTGTACACTGTGGAGACAGGCAGCATCAGGTGAGCAGGTATTAAGCAGTGGACTTGTTATGTCTTCCCTCTTTCCATTTCAATAAGTAGGAAATAGCTGCCAGCCTCTTTTATGACAAGGATGAATGTTATTTTCCATAGAAAATCATTTATTAAAGATAGAGCAGTTTTGCTTGAATTAAGAATGGGTTCCCATAAACCCAACTTTGGTTATCCTTCTCTCTCAACCCTACCCATAAACATAGGACTCTACTGGAGAACATGGTTTGGAAAACTACAGATCTATGTAGGAGAAGAAATTTATCTATTATCTATGTATTTATCTATCATCCATCTATTTTACAAATTTTAACATGGTAATACATGAGTGAATATTTTTGTATGTGTTACACTATGAGTAGGTTCCTTGATCAAAATGCAAATCAGAACTGAAAGTACTTAGTGAGTTTGCTTTTGATTATACAACTATAAACTATAATTTGAATGGTGTGAATACATGCTCAAAGCCTTAAACTAATGAGTGTCCACCAATTCAACAAATCATATGGGTCATTACATGCTAATTATATGCATTTTAACTTTATTACTTGTATTATTTTTCTTTTTGTGATGATGCAGAATAGCAGTGTTCAAACAAATGTGTGGGTGATAATACTGAGGTTTCTCTTATCTCAGCAATGAGTAAGGTTGATTTAAGGCAAGATGGGCTGGTCCTCATCCCTTCCTGACTGTTCAGTGTCTGTGCTTCAAACTATGTGCTCTTTCAGAGTGAGTTTTTCAGAGAGGGAAGAACGTTATTCAGTCAAGAGTACATCAAGTGCAACCTATCAAATTATTTTTTCGTACAGTTCATGATGAATGCATTTGCCCCTAAGAGAAAGTTTTATGTGGGCATGAACCCTTATTACCCAGTTATCTTCAAAAGGGACTATGGAAGTTAGAGGGATTAAGAATGGCATTCTTAAAATAATTAGCTATGGCATTTATTTTAAAAAGAGCTAAATCAACATGCCCACTCTTATACACAGAGCCATTCATCAGAGAACAGATGGTCCCCTAAAAGTGAAACTAAACAATTCCAAAACATGACAATCCATTTATCTTAATGTGAACATCCTCTAGCAGATATCAAAAAACAACCGAGGCAGATTTATAACTTTTGGAGTGTATTATACATGCACTTGAAATCCAAGAAATCATGTTTGCATTTAATAATCTGATTCATATTGGTAAATGGCACATGAAAATGTATAGTAAAACAGTGCTTAAATATTTTGGTTATATTAAAAACTACATTAGTAGGAACAATAACATTTATCATCAATATTTCTTTAAGCTTTCTATTCTGTTGTGTGGCAAAAAATATCAAATTCTATTCAGAATATCTCTATCTGCCTAGATATATGAAATCCGGGTATCTTTTGTTGGACTGCATACTTTCACATTAAACTGAACAGTGATCATGTATGTATTCTGTTTTATCTTTTTAAATTCATGCATTCGTCTTTTGATTATTTAGCCAGCAGTTATTGGGCAACTGCCATGAATTATACCAGGAAATGAAAATAAATAGATAAACCAATGGTCTCTATTTCTTCCCTTAAGTTCTGTCTTACAGTATAAGAAGGAGAGACAGACATAAATATATCACAACAAATAAAATAAGAGTTGAAAATGTAGTGGGGAATAATATGTTGGAAATATTACCCAATGTTACTTCCTCTCCTTATTTCCAACTCCTCCTTGGTACCTTCCAGTCTCATCCTTTCTTCCTTTCCCCTCATGCTATAAATTCATATCTTCTGACTTTTGGGATTCAAAGATATGAATTCTGAAGAAAAGGAAAAGGACTAAGGGCTTTGCAAAGAATTGGTAGTCATCCAGTAAAGAAGAGCAGGGCCTAGCTAGGAAAGGATTTTCTGTATTGTAGGGAGGAAGGAGAGAGCTGGAAGGAAAATGGTAAGATTAGATGGTTATGGGTCCTTGTGAATGGGTTCTCATCTTAGTTGCTATGAGAGCTGATCTACTGGAGTAAGAGCTGAGAAAAGAGATTCTCTAGACACATTCATGAGATTTGAGAGTAAAGGGAAACTGTGTGCTGTGCACCTTTCCCAGTTAGAACACAAGGCACATGTGCTGGTCCCAGCTAAATATTGCACGTTATGCTAGGCAGACAAGGCAAGCAGACTCTTATGGAGTCCCCTAAATATGTATGTGATACTGTAGACATAGTCATTCACTCATTTATTCCTTTATTCACTTATTCATTTTTGCATTCATTCAATAAACTTTTCAGGAACTCTTCTCAAAACTTGGGATATATGCATTGTGGTAGGCAGAATTCTAAGATGGCTCCCAATGACACTTGACCTTATATAATTCCCTTCCCTTTGAGTGGAACGAAAAACTGTGGATATAATGAGATATCATTCATGTGATTCTGTTACATATAGCAAAAAACAGAGTATCTGGATGGGCTTAACCTAAATCACATGAGAGCTTAAGAATTCAGTTTTATCCGGCTGGTAGCAGAAGCAGAAGCTACAAAAATTCTAATCGTGAGAAGAATTTGACAAACCTCTGCTGGCCTGACGATGGAGATAGTCATGTGGCAAGGAGTGAGGGCAGCCCCTAGAAGATGAGAGTGGCCTCTGCTGACAGCCAGCAAGGAATTGGGGGCTTTAATCCTACGACTGAAAAGAAGTGAATTTTGCCAACAATCTGAATGAGCTTGGAAGCATATTTCCCCCCAGAGCCTCTGGATAAGAGCCCAGCCTGGCTGACTGACACCTTGGTTTTGGTTTTGTAAGATGGTAAGCAGAGAATCCAGCCAAGTCCCCCCAGAATTTTGAACTACAGAACTGTGAGATAATGAATGGTGTTGTTGTAAGGCACTAAATTTATAGGAATTGTGGTAAATTGTTACAAAGCAATAGAAAACAAATACACACATGAATAAGAGAGACAAAAAGCCCTACCACATGGAGCCTGAAATCTAGTGGGGACAGATAGATAATAAATAAATAAATAAATAAATAAATAAATAAATAAATAAAAGTTCTTATGTGAGGATCAAAAATTGTGTGGTGACCCAATTCCCGGAAATCCCCACCTCTTCCCAAAATAGCTGGAATACTCCTCCCTCCCATTAGCCTATGAAATTTCCCACCCCTATAAAACCTATAAAAACTGACACCCTCCCAAAAAAGTCGTTCTTATGTGCCATTAAAAATAAAAATGTAAACTATGGTAAGTAGAATTGGAAGTGGGAATATGTTACAATTTTAGAGAGGGTGACTGAAAGGCACTACACTGAGACAATATTTAAGTTAAAAATTTCAGGAGGTGAGAAAGTTATCCATGCAGGTATCTGAGGAATGAAGCGAAGTCTGGGAATGGAAAGGATAAATTCAACTCTAAGTACAGCATGTTTGAAGAATATCAAGAAGGCCAAAGTGGCCAGAACAAAGTGGACAAGGAGGAAATTAGGAGATGAAATCAGAGGAGTAACAGGGAATTAGATTACACAGGGCTTGAGAGAACATTGTCTGAATATTGTTTTTTCCTCTGAGTGAAACTGGAATCGAGCTAGGGTGTTTGTCAGAGGAGTGAGATGATGTGACTTTTTATTTAGTCACTCCAGCTGCTAAAAGAGCAACAGAATTAGTATGATAGAAACATGGAAGAAACAGCTGTTAGGTCTGATTTTGTAGAAACAAAGTAAAACTCGCAAGAAACCTATATACACCTGTAGCAAAGGACCAGATAATACTGTAAAGTTCTCAAAAAGTGTCTTTGAGGATAGATGTCCACTAGAATGTAAGCTCTACCAAGGCAAGGTTTTTGTTTGTTAGTTTTGGCTTATTTTCTTAATTAGGGTATTCCTTGGAGCCCACAATATAGTTCCACTTTATAATTAGTTGTCAAATGAGCAAAGACATATATGAGTGAATTAGCGATCATGAAAATCCCTCATTTACCCACTTTGCCTTTCAAACTGGGAGAAGTTAGGGTGTGTGGCAATGAGTTGAACATGTTTCTAATGCATTGACATAATATATATTTTGATTCATTATTCACTTTTTAAAGATATCATTTTCCCATTATTGTTGAGAACCAACAAACTCAGAGTCTCTTGAGGGCAAGGGGAATGTCTTATGATTATAGTCCAGAGACCAGCAAACTCTTCATACATTATAAGCACAGAAAAAGATATATGCATATGTACATATGTATACACATTTAATCCATGAAAAAATAATGAATTCTGTGATGAAATTACCTGTTTAATATCTTGTATAATATTCCCAATTACTACTGGGGAACAAATGTATTCATGAGGCCCCACTTACACACAAGTAATGGGTACTATGCACACTAGAAACAAAGAAGAAAAAGTAAGCTCTGTAATTGAAGGGATTCTGTCCTTCTCAATCACAGGCATAACCCCAGTGCCTGGAATACTGACTAATGATTAGATGAGTGCAAAATTTAAGGAAAAATAATCAGAAAAACTGAGTTCTTATTTCCACTCACTATACATTAAGAAGTTATATTTTTAGTTACGTAGTTAGAAACTAGAGTGTTTGGTCAGTTGATTTTTTTAGATTTTTTATTGGAGTATAGTTGATTTACAATGTTGTGTTAGTTTCAGGTGTACAGCAAAGTGCATCATTTATACATATATCACTCTTTTTTTTTTTTTTAGATTCTTTTCCTGTGTAGGCCATTACAGACTATTGTGTATGGTCAGTTGATTTTTTAAAAATTTTTTAATTAAAAATTTCTTTTTAACATTTTTATTGAAGTATAATTTCTCTACAATGTTGTGTTAGCTTCTGAAGTAAAACTGTCACTGTTTGTAGATGACATGATACTATACACAGAGAATCCTAAAGATGCTACCAGAAAACTACTAGAGCTAATCAATGAATTTCGTAGAGTAGCAGGCTATGAAATTAATGCACAGAAATCTCTTGCATTACTTTACAATAATGATGAAAAATCTGAAAAAGAAATTAAGAAAACACTCCCATTTACCATTAAAACAAAAAGAATAAATACCTAGGAATAAACCTACCTAAGGTCATTTTAATTTTAATGTTTGTTCTAAACACAGGAAAGGAAGTAAATTGTGCTAGTCTAGTAAATGAATGGATTTATTACATTCAACCTGTAGGATTTACTAATGTGTTACAGATTACTTCATTCATTTCTCTAGACTCTTCTTAGTAATACTTTGAGTGAATACAGGCATTTCTCCATGAGAGAAAATCAGTAATGTTGGATAAAGAAGACAATCAGAGGGATAGGGAATACAGGGGGAAAATCTCTATACAAGAAGGTATTCTTTTGAGAAATACATTAATAAAAGGAAAGTTGGAAACTTTAAGATAAAGTTTAGGCTTACTGAATGCCTGAAGAAATATTAATTATGCTTTTATTGCTATGACTTGATCCCCTGTACCATCAGTATTATACAAACACCTGCCTATTCTTCACAAGTTGCCAGTTATCTTTATAAAAACAAATCTAATTTGCTTTGCTCACAAAAATTTGATGCTTCTTGCTCTCATAGAATTAAATCCAAATTCTTTACAAGGAAATATAAAATATTTGCAATTTGACTTTCATTTTCTGACTCTTTTGATGTCATGGTCAGTCCATCTTGTACACAGACTATGCTCCAGCCACAAGAAATTCTAATAATAAATGTTTGTCTCCCCTCCCTGCAATGTTCTCTTTCCTTTTTGTCCTTACAACATCCAATTCATCACTCAAGATTCAAACAAGACTCACTCTCTCCAGGAGACCTTTTCTTACAACCCTGGGTGAATGAACATAGATAGCTTCACCATTGGGTGCCAGTGGCATTATTGCAGCAGAAATCATTACAGGTCCCCAAAGGCCATTGTGCCTTTCATCCCTTTGACAATAAAACTCAAATATTTATCACATGGCCATATGACTGGCCAATAGGTTGTGAACAGAAGTTAAGCAAACAATTTCTGGATCACATCTTTAAAGGGGAGCTACTTGACTTTTACTTTATCTTTTTTCCTTCCTGAAGGTTGGAACCTGAAATGTTCCCTAGGGAATGCCAGAGCAACAAGATAGATGAAATCTAGACTGGTGGTTCACTTGGTGGAGTGTAGCATCCCTACACTTAATTGTCTATCTGCTAGGACTTTTGTATGAGAGAGCAATAACCCTATCTTGTATAGTTTTCTTTTAGTAAAGCAGCTGGACCAAGGCCCTAATGAATGCAATATAATTTTACTCCTTTTACAGGCCCAGTGAAGTTACTGATATTAGTTGCTATAGACTGCTTTTGTTAAGAGTATTTTGGTTACTTAGGGAAAAAAAAAAAAAAGAGGGAGGATTGATTTTAAGAATAAGGTGGTATTTCACAGAACTCTAGGGAAGTACATCTGGGTCTCATAGAAATCTAGGAGCACAAATTGTAAAGTTACCAGAAAGACAAATAGTTCTTCTTTGAGGCTTAATCATTTTTCCTGTGTGTCTTACTCTGCTTTCTCTGAAAATCTACTTCATTCTTTGGTCTGGTAGTTAAATGCCTTTGCCTTCTTCACACACAGGGGAGTAGACAGCTTCCCACACCTCTCCGGAACATATCACTTAAATTTAAGGAAAATGTCAGATGTAACTAGATCCTTTAAGTCCTAATTCTGAATTCATTAAAAGAGAAGCTGAGTGCCTGAGTTTGGGTAAAGTCTTCAACCCTAATCGAATCGTGAAGCCAGAGATGGGGCATTCCTTTTTCACAGTGAAAGAAAGTAATTGTCTCTGTACATACATACTGAGAGGTATCTGCTGTAGAAATCATTTGCTATTAGAGAGCCTTGTCAAGATTTTACTCATTTTGTTATCCTTGGAGCCTAGTGCACTGCCTGGTAAAATAAATGTTTGCTGAATGAAGAGTTAGAGAGTGAATAAATAGAATCCAGAGAGAGTTTGCTGATGTATGACAGCCAGAAATAGGTTTTATCATTTGGGTGTAGATGTAAAAACTTCTTGTCTTATAGACAAGAAGTTATACCCAGACAGTGAAGAACTCAAAGAAGGTATTTTCTGGAAGCAAATTCATCACTGGCAGTTCTCAACAGGTGACCTATAAAGCACAGATAGAATTACTCTGGCGTAATGTCCTTATCTCCTACAAATCACAAATATCTACGTGTGCTCATATTATTATTATTTTATTTCAAAAAATAATTTTAAAATGTTGGACTATCTGCAATTTTTACGGTTCTGTCAGTTTAAAAAGCCTCTGCTCCATTGCAACCAAAAATACATGATAAAATATTTAACCAAATGCATATCCATGACAGTAAATAGTGATCTCCATTTTAATTCCACACTTTTGTTTTTCACTTTCTTTGGTCAATGGAAAATGATCTGAATTATCTGAGATAGAAAACTTAATCACCTTGGCTATAAAGTCTTATTTTATTGCTAAAGGTAGGAAAAGATAGAGGACTCATTCTGTGATAAAGACATTCAATCTTCCTCATCACACTAGGCATGTCAGAAAAATCACCTCATGGATAAGCATAACAGATTGAGCGTATCAGACAATGATGGACTTGGGAGATGGAAAGGCATAGGTTAGGTCAGAGCAATCCTAGATGGTGCAAGATAACAAAACGTTGCATCCATACCTTCTATTTCCAGTGAGGATAATCACTGGAAGTTTAATCCTTTAGATATTTGGAGATTATTCTATACTTGCAGAGATATCATAGTAATATCTTACCCTACATTTCAATTCTAGCATATAATTGTAATGGTAAACTTTATGGAGAAAAAGAATAAAAAATATATTACTCACTAACATCCCTGATCATTTTATTTTTAACTTTTTATTTTAAATAATTTAAAAATGAGATGAAAGTTTCAATAACTATACAAACAACTTCTATTTACTCTTTGTTAATATTCCCCAAATGTTAAGATTTTACCATCTTTGCTCTCTACTGCTTGTCCTCTCTTTCTATCTCTATTCTTTAGAGCTATTTCTGAGTACACTGACAAACTGATACCCTATCAACTAAACCTAGGCTTCATGTTATCCCATCTCAGCTGAGAGAAGAAACCATTTTGGATATGGATCACTAAGCTCTAGTTGTTTTAGCCCTCAGCCATGTAAGTCAATCCTAGTCACTTGTTTTACCTCTCCTTCCCCACCATTTCGGTCTTCGAAGCCATGGCTCCAGACATCTCTGAGCAGAGAGAAGGCATTCTCATTGTGCCCCTAGCTGAACTTCTGACCCATACATTTTGTAAGCATCACAAAATTACAAAATTTTTGTTGTTTTATGGCATTAAGTTTCAGAGTTTGTTGTTTTATGACATTAAGTTTGGCTATACAGTCATAGTAACTGGAATAATCAGTTATGAGATGATTTACCAGCCCAGTTTAAAATGTATTTTATCTTCTACCCAATTAACATTAGTGGAAATAAAGAGAAACAGAGGTCCCTGAGAAATAGTTACAAGTTAAAAACATAAAAATAAGTTAGTGATGTTTTGATGGATGACGAGTGGTAAAGCAGATGAAAATATGAAGGTTCCTAATTTGTCCAACATGATGGATGATGTCTTTCAATGGGGTGCTATTTATGAACAGTGATTCTCTTTCCCATCCTGGGAACATGGAAAAATGCACTCCAACCTCTTAGCACTTTGGTGGCACTACTTGCCTAATTCTGGCCAATGAATTGTGAGTAATGAATAATTGTGAGTAAGGTAATGAAAAGCCTCTGCATGTTTTCCCATTCTTTTTTTCTTCTTTGGTGGAGAATAGAAGCAGCCTGAATTTCTGAGTCATGGCAATAATGATAACTTCCCTGGAGAGTCGCCCACCATACGGAGGATTTTGTATAAACAAGAAATTAATTTTATGAAGTAAGCCTCTGAGTTTATGGGATTGTTTTTCACCCTAAATTGGTCTTGTTTGTCCTGACTGATCACATGGGCAGTGCTCAAGGGAACTCTGTTGCCTCAGGAAGTTAGTTAGAATAATGGTTTTGTTTTTGTTTTGTTTTTAATTAAATGGGAATTGTGTCAGTTGTAAGGCCATTAATACATTACAATGTAACCATTTTAATTTGTTTTTTCTTCACATTTTTTCACAATATTTATTTAAAAATTACTTTACAGAGTCAAAATATAACTCAGGCACTATTCTAAATGGCATGGACCTGGGGTAGATATAAATATATAGTTACATATGATTAGATAGATAGATAGTAGACCCAATGAATGTAAAATTTAATAGAGATTATAATACATGAATATAAACACCATAATACAAGGTAGAAAATCATCAGTGATACAAAAACTGTTCAAATATGTTATGCTTATTCAAGGAAGGCTGGAAGTTTCTGTGGGTATTACTGTCTACAAAAACATACAGAAAATAATGCATCAAGCCTAGAACAACAAGACAGTATTTGGACATGAGGTCACTCAGAATCATGGCATGAGTATGGCACAGGACTCACGTAGTGACATGTATATGGAGGTGACAGAAAGCAGTGTATTTGGGCTACAGCTCAAAGCATAGATAATGAAGGAGAGAAAAAAAAAGTCCAGAAAATTTGGTTGGGTATCAGATTTCGAAGAACTTAAAGATCAAAAACATAGGTTAAGATTTTATTTGGTTTGGCAAGGGGAGAACTATGGACGTATTTGAGCAAGGGTATTATTACAACAAGATTGTATTTGAGAAAGGAAACTGATAAAAAACCAATCGCATCATAGCAGTCTTCAAAGCAAGAGTAATATTAAAAGCAATAGGCTTTGAGGGCTTGAAGAAAATATAATAGAAGCAGTGTGACCGAAGAAAAAGAGACAAAGGCAAATATTTTTAACTGGCATCTAATTGGATAACAATAACAATTATTTTATATTTACATGTATAAACCCTTACTCTGTGTCATTAAGCAGTGTTCTATCTCTCCTCTATTTCTGTATGTATGTGTTTATCTATCTGCCTATCTATTATCTATCCTTCTATCCTCCTAATATTCTGTCAATCTTTTGGTCCATCCTCTAGCTTTATGTCTACCTGTATATGTAAACTTATTTAATCCTCACAATTATCTTACAGGTTAGTTTTATTAGTGTGTAAGGCAGCAGGAGGGATAAATACTTAACTCAAAACTTGAACTTGAGTGACTAGGACAACTGAATTATAAACAGAAAGATAGCACCAAATTAGAAAATTTGTAAGAAAAATATGCTCCGTTTAGTTTTTGACATATTTTATTCAAAGATCAATTTCAAGTATATATAGATGTAAATTAGAGATTTGTGTGCACTATGTATATATATATAATATATATACATAGTGCACACAAATTTCTAATTTTTAAAATCCCAGATCTTTATTTTCATTAGATAAAAAATGATGATGACAAGTTCTACAAGTAGATTGGTGGATTAAAAAGCTTTTGCTATGCAGATTAATGCGAGTTATGGATTGCTATAACAATCCATCCCAAAATAATGGCTTAAAAAAATAGACATTTGCCACTTCTCATTGTTCTATTAGTTGGTTTGGCTAAGTGATTTAGAATGGCCTTATTCACATGCCAGCATGATTGGAATGGCTGGGACATCTGGGATGGCTAGTTCTTCACTCTACATAGACTCTCCCCTTTCAAGAGGCTAGCTTGGTTTTGTCCACGTGGTGGCAAAAGTGTTCCCAGCAGCAAAAGTTGTTGAACTCTAATGCACGAGCACTCTTCAAGTCTGCATTCTTTAAATGTGCTACTGTCCCATTGGTCAAAGCAATTCAACTGGCCAACCTCAGAATCAAGGGGTGGAGAAACAGACTCTACATCATAATGGAGGAGGCACTATAGTCACATTACAATGGGACATACATATAGTGAAGCATGAAAAAATTGGTGGTTATGACTGCACTGTTGGTGCAATCACAGTTGTGGATAACCCCTCCAACATTAAGAATACAAATTGATATCATAAATGTTATGTGTTAATATGTAGGTGTGGTGTATTAGAGTGATGATGGCTATGGTTCTTACCATATCTTGCAGAGCAAGCATTTTTCTCCAAACCATTGTTTTCTTCTGTTTTTTGATTACACTGTCATTGTTTGCCTGTAGCAGAAAAGTAAGAGACCAGAATGTTCCCAACACTCCTGCCACCCCCATCTGTTCTGTCTTCTGGTGATATGTTAACAGTGCTAAAGTGTGGGACATATGTGCAATACCACGTTCTATTCTCTTCTCACATAGAACACATTATTCTAAGAGAAATAACACAGTTGTTTTTCTTCATTTCCATCTGATAGAAGCTAATTTAATGTACAATATCACTAAAAAATCACTAGATTACTGGCTGTGCTCACTGTACTATAGAAAGATAATTTAACCATTCTATGCAGTTAATTTGCATTTGTTGATTGACCTGGGATCTCAGATACCATTTCTGAACTGTTTTTATTTTAAGAAAGTTATCAAGTTTTTCACTTAAAACACTCATCTTGGAAAATGATTCCAGTTCGGGATTTCCATTGTATTTTTATCTTCAGAATGAGGTACAAACTATGTCTTGTTATAAGAGGCAGCATGGTGTAATGGGAAAGATCTAGGATTCAAATGAGTTAAACTCTAACTCCAGTGTCATCATTTATTGCCTCTGTGACCTGGGGCAAATTAGTTAAGGTTTATAGGTCTTAGTTTGCATTTCAAAAACATAAAGTAAATTAAAACAGTTAAAAAAAATAGATAAAAGTAATAACCACTCTTTCTGTAGCATAAAAGTATAAGATATTATAGAACTCTGAAAACTTTAAACCACCACATGAATGTAAAGTATTATTATGTCTGTTAGGGCTATCTGATGTTACATAGGATAGTAATAAAAAGGTTAACCTATTTCTGTTGAAATCCATTATTATTACAATAACATTAAATAATAAGCAATTTTAAATAGAGTAAAATGAAATTCAATATACTTATTGACAGCTCAAAACTGTTTACACTGAATCAACGTTTTAAAACAGAATAAAGTTTTTTGAATGACACAAATACCATAGAACTTTTAAATATGAGGATGATAAAAACAAACTAGAAACCAACAAAACATTGTGATGATAATTGGGAGGTCAAGATGAAGTGACTGTTTACGCATTAATAACTTTTAGTACATTTAATTCCAATAAATTTATGTGAAATTTTAAAATGTCAAATTTCAGTGAATAGAAAAAAGTCTGCTAACCAGATTGCAATGACTTTTGTAGAATTTTTGTATGTGTGACACAGTGCAATTAAAATATCGAGGCTTCAAAATTTTCTTTTTTCTGTTTAGATACTTTAACAAAACAATTTTAAAACTTGTGGATAATGTTCTTCGAGTAGTGTTAAACAAATCTGTGTATTGTGTTGCTGAGTCTATAATTAAAAGCACCTATGAAGTGACATTTTGAGAAGTGAAATGAAGAATTTATATGGTCATATGATTGGAGAGACAGATATAAGGGACAGAAAAATAGGAGTATTTTATGTGTGAAGTTCTACGGGAAAATATGTAAATGAACTGTTACTTATCTTGGGGTTGAAAAGTTAATAGTATTTCACCAGGGAAGAAGAAGGAAGGGAATTCTAAACAGAAGGAATCGTGTAAATAAAGGCATAGAGGGATAAGACCATATGAATTGTTTTAAGAAATGTGAAAAATTTGCCTTAGTCCAAGCATTTCACAAGGTTGGTATTTCGTAGCCAGTCATTTCCATCTCTGCATTCCACAACATTCTGCCCACAGTTCGTACTCTATTTTGCAAACTGCACCCTTTCTAAAACCATGATCTGGTCATTTTAGTCCTCTTCATATATGTCTTTGATGCCCCCTCACTGACCAAACAAAAAAAGCTCAAACTACTTTTTCTGCATTAGCTCCTGAATCCTTTACAAACTAGCCTCAATTTACCTTTCTGGTCTCCGCTCATACTAGAAAGAGTTGTAAAGAATTTAGATAACACATGACCTGGACTTCTAAATTATCCTCTAGCACCTTGCTATATTCAGAGTCTTAACTTTTTATAGACCACAATTTTGTTATCAGATCTTTGAAACTACTTACAGACATCATAACCTGTTTCAAATTCTGACCTTGGTTCTAAATACTTGACTTTGTCCATGGACTCCAGCCTTCATTTCTGACCCCTGACATTGTTCCCAGATTCTTTATCTCTTGTTTAAAAAGGGTCTAAATTGTGTACACATTGTATTGGATTTCTAATGTTTTATGACAAATTAAGTGGCTTAAGCAATACACATCTAACTCACAGTTTCTGTGGGACATGAGTTAGGGTATGGTCTAGTTGGGTCCTCTGTAAGGCTTACAATTAAGGTATTAGCCAAAGGTAGACTGTCATCTGGAGACTGGATTGGGGAAGGGTGTGTTTCCAGATTCACTCAAATTACCGACAGAAATCATTTCCTTGCAGTTGTAGGATTAATGGTATCTTGCTTCCTCACAGACAGTGTGGGAGAGAGAGATACTCCAGAGTCATATGATAGCAAGATGGAGTCTTTTTGTAATGTAACACAAAGAAGTGACAGCCCATCACCTTTGCCATAGTCTATTAGTTAGAAGCTAGTTACAGGGCCTACACTACCCATGCAGAATGAATTGTAAAAGGGTGTGAATATAAGGAGGCAGAAATCATCCCTAAAAATATCCAAAAAAATAAAATATTATTTTATTTTATCCCTAAAAATCCCTAAGATATATATATTCTCCTAATATACTCACATATGTATACATAATTGAAGGAAAAAATACATATAGTTAAAATTATATATATAATTGAAGGGAAGAAGAGTGATTTTATAAAACACTATATAAGAACAGTACTTTGAAACATCATAATGATAGGCTATCAAGGAAATGGTAAGCTAGGAACAATGTTGTCAACCAGAAAGAGATAATTTAAAAATAATGAATTTTTTTTAAAAGCACATCTTACTCTTGGCACTAGGTCAGAAATAACATATATATTATTATAACATATATTATATATCCAAAAATGACAACACAGTACTCACCCAGGTTTGCAATTTACCCTGCTGGTATTATACAAACTAGTGGCTACTGATATATAACGTCCTCAAGTGACTGCAAAAGAAAAAGCAATTCTACTCTTGAAGAAATATACTTCTGGCAACCATCAGTTTGTTTTCTATATATGAGTCTGTTTCTATTTTGTTTGTTCATTTGTTTTGTTTTTTAGATTCCACATATAAGTGAAAGCATATGCTAATTACCTTTCTCTGTCTGACTTATATCATTTAGCGTAATACCCTCTAGGTTCATTCAGGTTTTCACAAATAGCAAGATTTCATTCTTTTTTATGGCTGAATAATATTCCATTATGTTTACATACCATATCATCTTTAAAAAAAATTTATTGGAGTATAGTTGATTTACAATGTTGTGTTAGTTTCAGGTGTACAGCAAAGAGAATCAGTAATACATATACATATATCCACTCTTTCTAATATTCTTTTCTCATATAGGTCATTACAAAATATTGTGTAGAGTTGCCTGTGCTATACAGCAGGTTCTTATTAGTTATCTTTTTTTTTTTTTTTTTTTGATACATGGGCCTCTCACTGTTGTGGCCTCTCCCGTTATGGAGCACAGGCTCCAGACGCACAGGCTCAGCGACCATGGCTCACGAGCCCAGCTGCTTTGAGGCGTGTGGGATCTTCCCAGACCAGGGCACAAACCCGTGTCCCCTGCATCAGCAGGCGGACTCTCAACCACTGCGCCATCAGGGAAGCCCAGTCATCTATGTTATATATAGTATCTGTATATGTCAGTCCCAATCTCCCAATTTATCCTTCCGTCCACTTATCTCCTGGTAACCATAAGCTTGTTTTCTACATCTGTGACTCTACTTCTGTTTTATAAATAAGTTCATTTGTCCCCTTTTTTTTAGATTCCACATATAAGCAATATAATATGATATTTGTCTTTCTGTGTCTGACTTACTTCACTCAGTATGACAATCTCTAGGCCCATCCATATTGTTGCAAATGGCATTATTTTGTTCTTTTTTATGGTTGAGTAATATTCCATCGTATACATGTACCACATCTTCTTTATCCTTTCCTCTGCTGATGGACATTTAGGTAGATTCCATGTCCTGGCTATTGTAAATAGTGCTGCAGTGAACATTGGGGTGCATGTGTCTCTTTGAATTATGGTTTTCTCTGGATATATGCCCAGGAGTGGGATTGCTAGGTCACATGGTAGTTCTACTTTTATTTTTTTAAGAAACCTCCATACCATATCTTCTTTATCCATTTGTCTATCAATGGACACTTTGGTTGTTTCCATATCTTGGATATTTATAGTAAACAATGTTGTAATGAACACAGGGTTCATATATTTTTTCAAGTTAGTGTTTTCATTCTTTTCAGATCAATGTCCAGAAGGGAATTGCTGGATCATATGGTAATTCTGTTTTTAATACTTTGAGGAACCGCACACTGTTTTCCATAGTAACTGCAGCAATATAAATTCTGACTAACAGTTGAGGGGTGGGCTAAATAGGTACAGGGGATTAAGAGTTACAAACTTTCAGTTATAAAACAAATAAATCATGTAGGTATAATGTACAGCATAGAGACTATAGTTGACAAAATTGTAATAACTTTGTATGGTGAAAGATGATAACTAGATTTATAGTGGTGACCAGTTAGAAATGTATATAAATATAAAGTCATTATAATGTACACCTGAACTAATATGATCCTGTATGTCAGTTATATCTCAGTTTAAAAAATGCACTTCAATCAAGGTTTACAGGGATATGTAATGCACTGGAAGAATTTTTTTTTTAATTTCAGAATTATAAAAACGTGAAAAATATGATGCTTGGGTTCTGTGAAATATGGTAATACCTACAAATGTTGTATGGTGTGGCATTAGATTTTATCTGTTGAAAGTTAGAAAGTCAATTTTTAGGTTAAGTAACTTATCCAACACCACACAATCCTTCAATGGCAGAGGAAGAATTCAAATCCTGATCTAACCACAAATTCTATGTCTTTAAAACATGCAAATTGGACTCACTGTATATTATATAATTTTAAAGTGTGTACAAAGTTATCTTTCTATACCATAGAAGAAATGCTGAACAAAACCAGATACAGCTCAGAATAATGTTGCTTGAGCTAAACAATGATTTGACCAGAATGAGTTTTCTTTATAAACAGTACCATGCCACTTTCTCAGGACATGCCAGAGTGATCAAAGGTTATCTTGTAAAGACTCCTTTCTGTCCCCCATATACACATCCCATGTAAGTAGGCCACTACCCTTGAGGACTTCCAAGACCACAGCCTCCATTTGTGTCCACAGTTAATGGAATAATAACTACTTTTCAGTCCTAATAGGATATAGTCAGATTACTTTGAAAACTAGACTTTACTTCACCTTGGGAACAATGTTTCCATAAGTTTGTGTTTGCAGTAAGTCTTTCCCCTGAACAAGCTTATAGAATAAAAGTATAGGGATGTATCTCCTATGCAAATCTGTCGAATCCTGCATCCAAGAAGTGATGATTAAATAATGTCTATATCTTTTCAATTCTTGTCTGGACTAATCACAGCCAAATCCATTTGGTTGATCCTCTTGACTATCTGTATCCTCTTTATTATTTTGTCCTTGTTGTCAGGCTTCTGTCAGTGCTGTCATAAGAGGTAATGTTCCGTTTATCCTGCTCCATTCACTCAGGGGATTCAAAAAGTATACCAGTTCTTTCTCCCATGACCACCATTCATAAAGTTGTAGACTCACATGATATGAGTTTTGTTTATCTCTTTATAGTTAACATCTCCTGAAGGAATTTTCTGGAAAAAGCTAGTATAATAAAGTCATGATTATTCTCCTAAACCTGGGAGTTAGGTGGAGTCCATTCTGTTCCATTCCAGCTACAATAAGGCTGCCTCATAGCTCAAGAGTAACCACCTGCATTCTTCAAAGAATCCAATACTTCCATATAGAGAATGATGCTGTCTCAGTGTTCCTCAACCTGTTTCTTACTGATAAACTCCATTACATTATGCCTTCCTCTCCCTTTCTTTGCTCCAGGAAGGCAAGCACATGGTTTCACAATTTAAACACTTCAGACTTCAGACTATACTATCCATGTCATCTTGTAAGAGGTTCTGTATGATTATCTGTACCCCACTGTAGGTCCTCTGAATTTTTCCTAATGTGAAAATATAAAAGCCAAAAATAGTAGTAGCAATTGAAATGATGTTCATTTGGTACATCACATACCTTCCTCCTTGGGCCCATTACTCTTGATCCTCTAATTACTTGGGTTGGTCTTATGGTTCTCAACATGAGAATTGATTATAAGCTTCCTTTAATTTTGGATCATCTTTCAAACTCAATGCCAAGTGTTGGTTGAATCACTTTCTCATGCTGCCAAATTCCTTACCAAAACAAGAATACTTTATGGACTTTACCAAGAAGAGGGTCATTAAGGTTGAGATACTATGTTATATTGAAAAGAAAAATAAAGTGGAATTTAGAATATCTGCCATTGCCATTAACTAATTGTAATTTCAAGTTACATTGCTCATCAATGAAAGAAGGGTGTAAATACAGATGTTCAGCATCTTTTCTAACACTTACAAGTTTTAAGTTCTTTTCATCTCTAGAGCTGTCCCTAGCAATTCCAACCAATGAATTCTGAGCAGTGCACTAAGAACTCAGTAACCGTTGCTGAATGAATTGTTAAGTAAATCTGTTATGAGTCATTAAAGAAAACTCGACTATAATTGGGACTTTCCTCATTGAGAATGTGATGACAAATGAGATTTCATTTGATATCAGATTTCATTTGTTTAATTCTATCCTATCAAAAATTACTGTCTACTGCCTAACACTATGTTTTTACCTAGAAAAACTAAAATAGTGTTGTCAAAAGAAAATAAATACAATAACAATTATCATACTCTATGTGAATGTCTCTGATTAGAGTAGTCTTCATAGGATAGGTGGTATTAAAAGTTTCCTTTTTTTAGATGAATGTTTGTATTTAGTGAGTGTGTGTATATATTCTATACTTTCCCAAGTCCAGAAACTGCATTTTAATAATTAATTACTAAATAAAATTTATATATACTGTGTAATTCAATTTGGAACTAATGCATACTTGAGTATATTTAGAATATTTGATTTTAAGTGTCATTGGGTTTAGCAATCAGAATGTTTCAAAGTGTGTGGTTACTCCTAGAGTTTTGAATAGCCATGCTCCAGAATCACTTGAAGTCTCTATACATAAGAGCTATGATTTAATCTAAAAATGATGTTGATGTAGTAAAAATAGTCCTATTTACAAAGCAAGGATCTCAGTTTAGAGTATATTTAGGACAAAGTTGAATGAACGGTGTGATTCATATTATTTATTTTGTAAACTAGCTGCAGGCTTTAAATTAGTTTCTAAATAATTTACTTCTACATTTCATATTTAAGCAACATTGCTGGGATATTTTCTTTTTGTGAACAAGAGTCAGTTAGCAGGGTGTTCATTAATGTTTGTTTACATTTTTTTTAATAAGAAAAGGTGTGCTAAAATAGTTCAAACAATATTTCACTGAATGCTATTAGGGATTTTAAACATCTAATTACTTCTCGTATGCAAATTTAATGAAACCTAATTAAATAAATATCGGATCTATGGATCAACCCATTAAACAAATGCTCCTGCTTTATATCAGTCTTACACATCCTGTGTTTATGGGAAAAACTGTTTAAACAAACAAGTGATAACAGAATAACTGTAAAATAAGTAATTCCCTTAAGTACTAAGTAATGAAAGAAAACAATTATGTCCACCTTGAAGCTGTACTTATACTTTTTTTTCAATTCTTGGCAGAGAAGTTCATTCTTAAGTGAATGAATTCCAAGTAAATGTGTGGGATTTTTATGGAATTGGGTTACCTTTAAATTATTGTTTTATGAAGTTAGTGATGTATAGTCTAACAAAGGAAATAATCATTCACATGTAATAAGAAAATTTCTTGCAAACTTATGAAGATTTCCTCCCAATACTGAAATTCAAAATGAGGAAAACATAAAATGTAGAAGTATTTACAGTAATTACATAATTTTATCTAAGCTACTAAAGATGTCTTAACAAGCTAATTCCATTGATCTACTGTAAAGCTTTGTCAGCTAAAGCTTTTTTCCTTAAATTGATTCTCCATTTTGTCTTCTCATTTTCTCAACACTGCACAGCAGGAATCACTGTCTACAGACAGAAAACAGGATCTAGCTGTAGGCACACATATGAAACAAAGAGGCCTCTATTAAACGAAAATCAAAAACTACTGTTACTATTTGATCTTAAAATTATTGAACTTGTCAATCAGTTACACAGAGTCCCATTTAAATTTGTTATAACTATTAATGTTACAGTCATATTGCTGACCATTTTGAAAGTCATAGAAGGCCACAAGATAATATTATGTAATGTTAATTTTGCTTTAACTGCTTATGGTTTATTACTACACATTCTATTTTACAAACATAAAATCAGTGAATAATCTTTTTAAATTAGAAAATCAGGGCATCTGTCTAGAGTTTAGTGTGGTTTAAGAGGGAAGGCCTGTTGTGGGTGTCGATTTTGTCTACTTCATTCTCTCTAGGTTAGAAAGAGAACGTTAGGAATGGAGAAAACAGCAGAAAGGGTGTGAAAGACATTTGGCTGAGCTGTAAATTGAACTTGGTTGTAATAATGCCCAATATTAGTTAAATTCAAGAAGGAAAAACACGATGGGCATCTGCCTAGAAAGCTGCAGCTTTCATTTAAAAGTTTGTAACTGGCAGATTTTAAGTGAGAATGTTGATTCTCACCACGTTTTGCTTTTTGTCCCTCTTAGGCCAAATGTGTACAATTTCTGGTGCTTCTGTAATAATGCAACAACATTTCACTCTCACATATACCTATGCCCTCCAGTTCATCAAAGAAGCTGACCCTCTACTTACCTGGCTAACTGATTTCGCTTTGCCAATACTTCCTTCATTCAGTGGAATAACTTTTTTGTTTCTTTTCTAATAGGGTCAGTAGCACCTTTGAGGTTACTTTCTTTAAAATACAAAGGGATTTGCACTGAATAAGTAAATAAACCTACGGTCATCCATATAGATGGAACATGCACAAGGTCCTGAGTTAATGTCCTTCTATACTCTTGAATCTGCAATACTGAGCCTGATTAACCTCAGGACATGCATGGTCATTGCAACTAACATTACATCAGGTCTCTGTGAAGTTGCATCAAAAAAAGACTAAATTGCTTATTCTTATTTGAGTAATTCCTGTTATTCTATTTGAATTCCTTAATTCCCAGATAGATTCCATACAAAAGTCTCTTATTTAATCCAGTGAAGGTAATGGTGATCTGGTGAGTGTTCAAGTGGATAGATTTGTGAATCATCAGTACTCCAAAAAAGCATGCTTAATTCTATATTTTTGGTTATTGTAATTGTAAAAAATTGCTAGTATCATCATTATGAATATACACTTTGTACTTAGGATAAAGCCTAGAAATCAATTCTGTAGCCTTTGAAAATAATATTCGTAATATCTCCAATTATTTTCACAAAGAAATAATTCAAAAATAGTTTATATTTGTTTTCTTTCCCTGAACTAAGACATTTGTCTACAAAAACGTAATGTAAAAATAGTTTATTCCATAAATTAAGTATGCTTTTCCATCAGTAAATGTAAAAACAAAATTAAAAGCTAAACTAAACTTTGCTGACTTCAAAAATAATGTAGTCAAAGAAAAATAAAATCAGAGAAGTCTGACAAACTTGGCTTTCACAGCCTCAGGCAGAAATAAATTAAGTGAACAATTCTCTTTTCATTAGTTTTCCTGTTTTATTCAGGGAATCATGTGCATAAGAAAACAACAAATAAAATTTTAGTTTGAGCTTAATTTTAAAAGCAATGATTTATATTTGTATAATACTTTATAGTTTATAAATTGATCTTATGTAGGTCATTTTATTTAATACTTCCTTATAAGTTTGTGATTTACCATAGAAAATATCATCATTTCTATTTTATATGAGAAAGAAACTTAGCCTTAGGAAAATTGTGATTTAAATAAGAAGGTTACACCACTGCAAAGTGGAAAGTCCCCTATCTTTTTATTCCTACTCAGGGGTTATTTCCTCTAAACTGGAATGCATAACGATGAGTAACAAGAGTTAAACACTGTGATTTGAATAGCTATAAAACCTCTACTATCCAGAGGAAACAAACAAAAAAAAGCAGCTGGAAGTGCTCTAAAATAAATGAACAGGTTTCTAAAATGCCATTAAAAGAAAAGTATATGTGGTGAATCCTGCATTCATTGTCTGGAGATACCAGGAATATCAGCATGTGTATAGTTAAGATTTGTAACCTGGGAAAGACATGAAAAGCCAGGAAGGAAACTGTAATATTGGGAAGAAGGTGAATCAATCAAGATAGAAATTGACATTAAGAAAATCCTTGAAGAGAGGAGAGCTATGTAAAGCATAGCCAACTGGGGCAAAGCAACAAAAAAGAAAAAAAAAGAAAGAGGTATAGAAATAAGTATATTAGCAAATGACTTTCTGAATTGAAGTGGAAAGAAAAACTTGAATACAGAAAATTTATTAAATGTGTGTTGGTATTAACAAGGCCTCTCTGTAATATTCAATAACAAAAGATGGGGGAGCGGGGTGATACATTTTATATTCTTTGATCATGAAAGAAGCTGAAAATTTGAGCTTGAGAAATTTACCAGAGACCATAGATATTTCTCTTTCTAGAATCTTGAGGAAAATGGAAGCCAGCAGGAAAGACATACCACCAAGGGCAAAACTGAAAGAATGGCAGAAACCTGAAAAAATAGTACCCAGAAGCCTGAGGCACATGGTGAGCTGAGCTGAGCCTTTTGGAAAGTACTAGAGATAATTTAAATATAATTTTTAAGAAATACTGAGTAAGGGATAGACCTGCTTCCTGGGCCAGATGGTGTAATATTAGCTGATGACATTGGAAGGACTAAACTCCTATTTTGCTTCTGTTTTCTCAATCAGGAAAAAAATGATCTTCAAACCTGAAAGGGTAGGACAAACAAGGGAATCAAATCCTGAGATAAGTGAAGAGATAGTAAGAGAGCACTTAGCTACTTCAACGAGTTCACATTACCAGGCCCAGATTGATTACTTCCCCAAGGACTGAAATAACTTGTACTTAGACTCTGACTCATCTCACGAATCTGCCTGCTCCTCTCTGTCTTTGCTGCCACTCTCCTGCCCATGAAACCATCATCATCTCTCTACTGGATTATTTTAACAGTCTTCTATCCAGTCCACCTGGCCTCAGCCTCTCTCCATTGAGAACAATCCTCCATAAAACCTCCAAAATATACTTTCCCAAACACAGATACATGGTCCTGTCCCTTTCTTACCTAAAATTCCTCCTGTGCCTCTGTAGTTTCTCCAGCATATACTTCTTAGGATGCTTTGTGTGGGCCTCTCCATTTTAACACCAGGTTACCATTCCAATATCTGGTCTCCCCATACCATTTAGTCTATGCCTTACCTGAGCTGGGCTATTGTTCAATTTGTCGTGCTCACATATGCTTCCTTATCTTGGAACTGCTGTTCAATTTGCCTAAAAAAGCTTGTCTGGCTTCACAGATCCATTGGATTCTTCAGGGCCCAGGTTAATAATAACTCTCCTTTGTAGTTTACTCTATGTCTAAAGGGAGAATGAATTCTGTACCTTTCTGTCTTCCTGACTATATAGATTGCTTCTCAAAATGATTGGATAAGATTTATTTAAACTGAAATTCTGCAGGCCAAATGTTAAATGTCTGCTGAGTTAAATACAGTTGTTATTGTATCACCAAATATTTCCATAAATGTTTGGAAAATCATGAAGCACAAAACATCATTAATGTTCTTGATTCCTAAGATTATACTTAGTATTTTTAAAGTTAACATATTGTCATTATAAAGATTCCAACGCTGTGTGGGTTCAAGGGGTATACATTAGTGATCTTGTTCTTCCCTCTCTTCACCATGTACCCATCCTTATAACTGGGGGTAACCAACCGTCTGTGTGTGTGTGTGTGCGTGCGCGTGTGTATAAGTCAACATGTCGACATATATAGATCTACTTCACCCTTCTAGACAATTATATAATATTCCTTAGCTATCAATTAGCATGTTTTCTTATTATATGGTAAAGGAGAGAGCAAAGAGAAGATATTTATTATTTACATACTGTAGGCCTTTTCAACAGGGCCTGATTCATAATTTAAGAGTAAGAATATGATAGGAGAATAATATGAGAACTTCAGCTCTCTCGAAACTATCATAACATGAGCATGTCTCTGTGCTGAGAGTGATTCTAATATTTAAAGGGTTTTTAGGAATGCTTTTCACTAACCTAAGCTTCACAAAATATGCCACTCCACTCTATAAAACCCACTAAAATGAGCATATATGTTATAAATAATAATAAATATATTATATAATGATAACATATTAATATAATATAAATGTATATATATGCTCATTTATAAAATATATTATAAAAAGTTATAAATAAATATAAATAAATGAGCATATATATATGCTCATATATATATATGCATTTGCTTTTATTTTGCAAGATAGATTTCAAGAAATGGGATTGCTGAGTCAAAGCATACATATACGTTTTATTTTTTAATGTTTTAAAATTAATTAATTAATTAATTTTTGGCTGCGTTGGGTCTTAGTTGCAGCACGTGGGCTCTTTCGGTATCCCCTGCATTGCAAGATGGATTCTTAACCACTGGACCACCAGGGAAGTCCCGACATACACATTTTAAAGTTTCATACTTGGGAAGAACCACAACTGATTTTATCATGGTAGTCATGTACAGTTTTGATTAACGAATGGATATCCACCTAGAAAAATATCTCTAAATTTGTGTTTCAGCCTTATTTTTAATTTTCTCAATTCCTATATTAAAAGTATAAAAAACATATTTATTAAATAAATAGATAATAAAAAAAGGAGTGGAGGCGAAGCTAATTCTCTGATAAAATACACAAATATCTTGACAAATTTCAAAGATAAAACCAACAAAAAATAAGAATCAATGAAAATATGTATAGAGATTGAAAAATTCTTTTCACAAACAGTTCAGTGGAAAATAGGAGTTTCAGTTGGCAAAATTTCTGCCTAGTCATCAATATTTAACAACTTTTTAGATTGTATTGGTATCAATATCTAGAGCAGGAATGGCACAGATTTCATTATTCTTCAAGAAGCACACTTCACCTGGAACATTGCCTCTCATTCTCCATACTACATTTTAGGATGGATATTTTCAAACTGAAACATACCCAAAGAATGATGACTAATAAGAGGAAGGATCTTGAAATTATATCATAGGAGAAATAGTTAAAATAAATGGGTAGGGCTTCCCTGGTGGCACAGTGGTTGAGAGTCCACCTTCCAATGCATGGACCGGGGTTCGTGCCCCGGTCCGGGAAGATCCCACATGCCGCGGAGCGGCTAGGCCCGTGAGCCATGGCCGCTGAGCCTGCACGTCCGGAGCCTGTGCTCTGCAACGGGAGAGGCCACAACAGTGAGAGGCCCGCGTACCGCAAAAAAAACAAACAAACAAACAAACAAAAAATAAAATAAATGAGTAAATTCCTCTTGGGGAGAGAGAGCGTGCACACAAATAATTCAGAGGTTTTTGAAGGTTTGAATGTCATTAATGAGAAAAGAGATGTAGCAACTACAGATTAATGGATAGAAATTACAGACACACTGATTTTAACTTATTATATGGAAGACATTTAGCATTAGAAGTTTCCTGACTTAGGGAAATAGAAGAAAAAAAAGAAATTTTGTGAAGTAGTGAGCTGTGCTCTTTTCTAGAAATGCTAGAAGTCTCTACCCAGGATTTTGTAGTTGGAGCTCCTGTGTTGTGTGAGTTTATTAAAAGTGGATGACTTTTATTGGCTCTTTACATGAGAGATTTTTATAAAATGGAAAGCAACCATCACAATAGCTGAGGTTTATGGAGAGCTTATGATGTGTCTGTCAGGTAGTCTTTAAATCTGTCATACGAAATAGTTTATTTAATCTAAACAACAGCCCTATGTGGTAGGTAAGATTATTATCATCCGTAGGGCTTAGAAATATCACATATTTTGGTCCTAGTTTTGCGACCAGTAAGTGGCCGCCTGTCTTTGTTTTTAAGCTTCATGATATACCATCCCAAACAAGTGGAACACACATTTTATCTTGTGATGAGACACTTTGTGACAGGTTCATATGAGTGAATGCTAGTGATTATGTCTCCTTTAATAAGCCCCAGAGCTATTTTTGTTCTTCTCTGTTTATTAAGTGCCTGCAGTACATCGGGTGCTCTAAGAATAACAGCTGCAGGTGCTGCACTGTAGAGACCCTAGTAGTCTGTTTGACCCTTACAACCTGGTTCCAGAAATTTCACCTCCCATGTTCTGTCCATCTTGAAGTACAGGCTACGAAGGGAGCGATAGTTTGAAATTGTTTCTTGCCAGTCGCAAGCTATTTGGATAAGGGCTAGGTCTTAACCTGCCTAGTCATAATTTTCCTCACCTGTATGATGAAAAATAGTAATGGCAAGAACATTTGGGATTATAATGTGACAAATAATGTAGCGTTATTGCGGGGATTACATAAGGAAACACATAGCAGGTTCTGAGTACAGTAACTGACACATGGTAAATGCTAGATAAATGTTAGCTATTATTGTGATGATGGAGGTGACAACATCTGTCGGTATAATGCTCTGTACTTCAGACTCACAGGAAACACAATGCATGTGAGCACACATGCACATTGCAAATCTTGATAATAATAAACATTATTGTGTATATGTTTCTACAAAGCAGTTAACAGAAGTTCCATATTGCAATAGTTTCTAAAATGTCCTGTAACGAAAAGCATAGTTCTCAGTTCTGAGGGAAATTCCATAAATCACTAAAAATTCTCATCCCCACTGAGTCTCTCTGTGACACCTCCAGCGGCTCAGCAGTCATTCACAGGCCCAGCAGCTTGAAGGTCAGGGTTGCAGTATTTTCAGGTGCCAGGGCCACTTCAGCATTTAACCCCTAGTCCAGTCAATTTAAGGCTACTCAGATTTGTTCTCTCCTTTGAGACAGGACCCAACAGGGTCTTATCAGGTGGTTCTCCCCAGGGAAGAGAAACTTACTCCAGGACAAGCTGACCAACCACATCAAATAAGGGCAGACGAGGGACAGTCCCCTATGTCCCATGTGTGAATGCTCTGGGAGTTATGAAAAGGCCTTGAAAGTGTCATGATAAATAAGGGGAAAATGATACAAAGGAGGGTAGTGGGGATGGTTTTGCAGACAGATGGGCCACTGTGGTTGGTTGTCAGAATCTTGAGCAGTTTCTTCAACCTTATGGCCAGAGCAGGAAAGAGTTTCAAGGAAAAGAAAATGTTTGAGAAGGTCATCTTCTCAGACAGATATTTATGATTTCAAGGATTTAATATTGGTGATCTTGTTACTGGTTTACACACAGTGAAGTGGAAAAACTAAAAGGCGAAACGCATTCCCTTACATAAACACCTGAGGCATTTAAGAAAAAGAGAAACATTAAATTTAAGATCTGTCTTATTTTTTTTTTCCGTAAGCCTGCTTCAATTTGTGTATTGTAGTTTGAATGAATTTTATAATAAACTATTTTTTTTGCACCTGTATAGGGATTAGAGCAATTAAAATTTTGGTTTTATTTTATTTTTGATCTCTGAAGTAATTAAAAGCAAACCCATAAAGATGCAATGTCACAGTGTATGGGACATCCTTTTACATCTGAAATATCTTCTCTGCATTTAGCTTTGAGGAGAAATGGTAGGAAGCACCTGGATATATGGATATGTTTGTTTTCCTCAGATTTCTTTTTCTGTCAGACTTACACAAAGGGAAGATGTATAAAATATCTGAAGTACTATTACTTTTCATAAACTCAAAGGTTACATGGTTGGTTCACATACACTGATATTATTGGGTAAAGATAATTCCATTACAAAAATGAAAATCTCCAGAAGTCATCAGATATAAGTGAGAAGTTTGGAAAATGGAAAGCTAGAGTATAGAGTGCAGCCCTTCTGGGCTATAGTCGATTAACTCCTAAAGAAAAGAATCTTTGGAACTTTGGTAACTTAAAACACTGCAAAACAGAAGACAAAACTTTTCAATCAAGTTCTGCGTATACATTTTTTAAGCTCTGATAATTGAGTAATTGCACATTTTTCTACTGGCTATCTTTCACTTCAACACTGATAAAATAGAAGTGGCAGTCACTGCAATGCATCAGTTCCAGACTGGGTTGATAGGTTATAGAAGGAGACACAGAAATTTACTTCTGTCTCTATAAGAAGACAATACCCCTATGTTCCCCTTTACTCCCACAAATATTTACTGAGCTCCCGTCTTTTATGTGCTGGTTCCTTTGGTATCTATGTTTCAGGAGAGAAGATGACTGAAATATTTCTTGCTTTCAAGGACAGAGCTTATGTCCTACAAGGGGCAGTGGGGGATGCATTTAACAAGTATACATACGACTATACACAAGGTGAAATCAAATGGGTACCAGAGAGAAGTACCACTAGGAGAGTAGGAATGAACCTTCAAAATCAGCCAGTCAGTCTAATCTGCTTCATTTTACAGGTGAAAACTGAAGTCAAGTGTAGTAAGTTAGCCTTGCTTAAGGTCACACTGTATATTAGAATATACCCAGGACTGGAAGTCAGGTCTTCCAGTGTCAAGTCAAATCAAGGGCTCTTTTGAATTTAAGCTGCACTGTCACTTTTGGGGAAGTTAATTAACTTTAATTGTTCTTGGGTTTTGGCATGTTTCACTTTAATGCAAGAGTATAAAAATATATCAAAAATCTTTCTGGACACTATAAAATACATTCAACAAATTAAAATTTTGTCTTATCAGAATAAATATAATTTTATAACTTTCTAAATCCATTATTCATGTATCTGATCCATTTTACAAAATGGTTGTAAAATTCAATTGTCAGTTGAACGAAGTAACAAACCCCCATAGATAGGTCATGACAAAAGCACTGTTTTGTTATCCACAGATATTTGAAATTTAACTTGGATCCATGAGAATAGTGGTTGAGAATTTCTTTAAAATTATGTGAACCTTCACATGACTGTAGTTTTGCTCTCAGTGAATGTTGATTGGGAAACATATGAAATAGCTAAAAGCTAGTAAGAATTCATTAGCAATTTTAAATTATGAGGCAAGGAAGCATCATGTATAGACACCTAAAAAAAATAAAAGGTAACGGGTGTGTGTGTATTCTGCCATATATATTCCTTCAAAATGCCACCTTACATGAAAATGAGACTAACTCCATTCATTCATTCATCATTCATTCAAGCAAATTAATCTCATTGCAGTCATGAGACATAACATCAATAAGGCATGTATTTAGAGTTCTTTTTCTATGACACACAAAATCAAATGTTTGTCTCTCCATATTCTTTCAACTGGACTTCCTTGTGGCCAGTAGAATAGAAAGTGGCTGTGGAATTTTCTGTGGATCAAAGCAACAGGTGAAAACATAAATTTTAGCAGAATATTCTCACCAACTATAGTATTTTTCTTGTATACTTCACAGAAGGTGATGTACATCACCTGTAGCAAGTATCCCACCAGTGTGAGATGAATAACCATTCACTACAATGTTTGCTCATTACTGACCTCTACTGGGGTCAATAGATCCTGCAGATGATTTTTAAATAGGTTGATGGGTGGTTCTTAAGAGAAAGGGCCGAAGCTGAAATGTCTGCATAATGCTAATAGGCACTCATCTTTAATTCAAGTTGGCCAGGCAAATAGTTATCTTTAAAGGCAAGAGATTTAAACTCTACCATGTGTAAGGCTTACTTGGCAGTGCTCTTTTTAAGGTTGGCATAGAGTACATTTACCCCAGTTACAAAATCCTAGTAACATCTGTTGATTTGAAGTGTTCATTTGCTTCTGATTTCCAAGTTCTTCCAGTAGATCTACATGCATTCTGAAGCTAACTAAATTTTGAAGAAATGAGCAGCCTCATAGGCACTCCATACTTACTTGTTCAGTGATTTCCTTTTCTTCGCTTGGAACTTTGGTTTCCTGGTAACAACAGCAAACCAATAGAAACGTGGATAGCCCTGTTCATTTACATGAAAACTTAAATACTTTCTTTTTTACTACATTCATTTTTTTCTATAATAACTAGGGGATATATTTACATGAAATTTACACAAACAGTGTTGCAATGGTCTGTTTGCTTTGCCTTTTACTCAGATCATTTCTGATAGGTTGTATAAACAAGAATGTTAGTGTCCTCTTTCTAAAATAAGTACAGCTGAGAAACAGCTTACTGATTTTAAATCATGCCCTCCACATCCTCAATTGGGCTTAAATATCCAGGAAGATCTTTATGGACTGTAACAGATTATGGCTGCCCTCTAGTGACTAGATATTCTTGCTGTTTCAGTTTAGGTTAGAATAGGGCATGTTTAAAACATATGTCCTAATTTCTATTCAATTATTTGGGCGTTAGAAATCTTAATAGAGAGAATACAATACACACACCATTAATTCTGATGAATCTCAATTATATTCTATGAAATGAAGATATATATATAAAATGCAGAAATGCAAATATATTTTTCTCAATCACAGCACTTTTGCCAACGTGCATTTCTTTAAAAGTCAGCCGTTTCCCAACTAAACTCTTATCAGTTAAATAACCCTATTATTATTTCAGTATTCGTAGAACAAAGGTTAGGTTTTTTTTAATGTAAGAAGGCTAATTATCTATCAGTACTAACTATTGAATCTTCTTCCTATCTCTAAACCTTTCTCCATCTTATTCTCCCTGGCAAAGAGAACATATTCTGTTTGTTTGACAAGCAATTTGTATTTCCAACTAGCTTCAGAGAAATTGCTTTTTTTCTAATTGCTAAAATGTCTGGAGTTGTATTTGGATGATCACACATGACTGGGTACATCAAGCCACATTTAAAATTCAGCCAGCAAGACTATAACTGCCCCAATCAATAGTAGTGAAGCCCAGTGTTCCAGACCACAACTGCAAGTTGGTTTTCTTATTTCATAGCAGCTACAGGGAACAGAATGGCAATGTTAGATTTGATTAATTTCAAATTAAAGAAAAACAAAACAAAAAATGACAACAACAAAAACCAAAAAAACCCCACTGACTTTGGTCTATTGCTGATAGAGCTGAATCAAAATAAATCTCATTGCCAAGCAGACTAGAGAAAAATCACCTCTTTGAAGGTTGACAGGAGAGCAAACCATTTTTCATTTGCCACCCCATTTTTTCCCCTATCCCCAAAACAAAAGGCATTTTCTGCAATGTCTTGGTGTTACTTTTTCTATAAAAAGTAAGTTTTCACCACAAGTGTGAAAACCTAAAATTCAGCTAACCATAGAAGGAAAAATTCTTCCTCGCCTGTATGAAATGATGAATCCTCCTTGTTTAAAACACAGGGCATTATTTTACCTTGGATCACACTCTGACATATATAAACATTCAGGATACAAATGCAGTTGGAAAAATTGATGGATCCCTATTGCTATAGTATCTAATGAAAAATATTGATATTAAAAAGAGGTTGACTAGATAATCTAGTCTGACTTTCCACATGGTCAATCATCTAAATGTCCTGTTGGATGGTCTAAAACTAATAGAATAAATTCAATCGATGGCTGGTTATGATTTGGGTGTATGTTTCTAAACCCTTATAAGAGGACAATTTATTCCCTATTTGTCCTCATTCCCTTTGTAGGAAAGCATTCTTTTCCTTCTGTATAATAAAATCAACAAGAAATTCCTTTTGGGAAATCAGAAGCAAATTTTCTGGGCTTTGTGGTTATGTAAAAATGGCTAAAATCAACTGACAGTAATACTAACATCTGCCTTTCAGTTCATCCTTATAATTCCTGGAAAAAATACTCAGTTCATTTCACTTTAATAAATATTTGTGGAGTTCTGAGTCTATGTCAGATGTATTAGCTCCTGGGGATGAAAACACAGATAAGATTGAGTTTCTGCTTGAAATGAACAAATACTTACAAATTGTTGTATTCAGTAATACATATATATTCAATACACAATTCTAGTACAGAATAGAGATTAATTCCCTGCAGACCAGGGAAGTCCTGTTAGAAGGGATGACTCCATTGGGTCAACATTTTGAAGGATAAATAGTAAATCTCTAGACAGATAAGAGGAGGAAAGGACACTCCAGCTGGACAAAATGACCACTTTTTTTGTTTTTGTTTATTTTTTTATTAAAGTATAATTGATGTGCAATAATATAAGTTACAGGGGTACAATGCAGTGATTTACAATTTTTAAAGGTTATACTCCATTTATAGTTATTATAAAATTATTGACTATATTCCCTGTGCTGTATATATTTGTAGCTTATTTTATACAGAATAGTTTGTACCTCTTAACCTCCTACTGATATATTGCCCCCTCCCCCCTTCTCTCTTCCCACTGGTAACCACTAGTTTGTGCTCTAAATCTGTGGGCCTGCTTTTGTTGTGTCATATTCACTAGTTTGTTGTGTTTTTTAGATTCCACATATAAGTGATATCATACAGTATTTGTCTTTCTCTGTCTGGCTTGTTTCACTTAGTATAATGCCCTCCCAGTTGATCCATGTTGCTCCTAACGGCAAAGTTTCATTCTTTTTTATGACTGAGTAGTATTCCACTGTATATTTTCCACAGTGGCTGCACCAATTTACATTCCCACCAACAGTGTATGGGATGAAGGTTCCCTTTTCTCTACATCCTTACCAAATTTGTTATTTATGGTATTTTGAAGATAGCCATTCTGACAGATGTGGAGTGATATCTCATTGTGGTTTTGATTTGCATTTCCCTGATGACTAGCCATGTTGAGCATCTTTTCATGTGCCTGTCATCTGCATGTCCTCTTTAGAAAAATGTCTATTCAGGCCTTCTTTTTTTTTTTTTGACATTGAGTTGTATGGTCTGTTTATATATTTTAGATATTAACTCCTTATCTGTCACATTATTTGCAAATATTTCCTCTCATTCTGTAGATTGTCTTTCTGTTTTGTTGGTGGTTTCCTTTGCTGTGTAAAAGTTTTTAAGTTTAATTAGCTCCCATTTGGTTTTTTTTGTGCTTTTATTTCCTTTACTTTAGGAGACAGATGAAAAAAGTGTTATGATTTATGTCAAAGGGTATTATGCATATGTTTTCCTTTAGGAGTTTTATGGTTTCCAGTATTAAATTTTGGTCTTTTGATTTTATTTGAACTGAGTTATGTCAATTGTTGTACCCTTGTCATAAATTTTGCCTATAATATTTATGTTCTAAATTCAGTAGTAATTTAATAAATACTGGTTTCAACAATCAGTGCCTTAAAAACTACTTGATCTTCTGAACTCCTACCTTATGCCATGCAGTATCCTAGGTGCTGGGTTAAAAAACAAAAACTAAACATGAAAAAGTACATGCTCTCAAACTGTTTACATGTTTGTAAAACATGCAACCCTACCAAAGTTGTAGTTAGAGAATCAATAAAGAAAAAGAGAAAGGGTGAAGAGGCAGCAATAAAGGAACTCTTTCAACATATTTTTGGAAGAGAAAAGGCAAATGAAAAAGTGATAATATCAAAGAATAGGAAAAGTTACAACTCACATGATAAGAGAGTGAGTGGCCAGGAAAAGTAAGGCAATTCACCTTTTGTGAAATTCTGAGAGCCTCAAAGCTTAAAAGCACAGGTCCCAGGGAAGGTGAGAATGAAACTCATGCTAAGAACAGGGAATTTGTATAGCGAGTGGATGAACCACACCAAAGTCCTGCCACAAATTCATACAACTGGTCTCTCATGCACAGTCAACAGCAAGGTTGAGGACAGGGTTAAATAAATAATAAAATGAATCAAGCAAAATCTACATACCGAATGGTGCTAAATCTACATGCTAAGGCAGCTTAGCCTTCCCTGCTTTGAGAATGTTGGAAAGTAAAACTTCTCCTTTCAGGTAGGACATTTTAATGAATATTCTAAATGAACTAAATAGTTCCAGAGAAAACACTTCATATATTGACACTTAGAGAGCAGTATACCTAAGAAAAAATAAGTCAATTCAACTGATGATTGTGTAGGTTAACTCACAAGTCAATAAGTGTCATACCCACTCACAGAGAACAACCAGTCAGCTTTTTAGCGTATTAGCCTTATATATGAATAGAGTCAAGCACAACTTGACATTTTTTTAGGAAATCTCTGACGAGAAAGCAATAAATTAAGTAATATCAACCATATCTTCTCAAAGGGAACTCACAGGAAAGATACAATGTCAGAAGCAAAAGCCAATAACCAAATCTTTAATTATCACAGAGATGAGAGAAAATATTTTGTCCATAAAGCAAGGATAGGGCATGAGAAAAAGAACAATTCAAGAATATAAAGAAGCCCTTGAAAATAATTTTTTATTAATAAAATAACAATTAAATTCAAAGGTTAACAGAGTAGGATATCTCTAAAAATGTAGAACATAAAGATGAAAAATAGAAACTAAAAGTGGAAAAATGCAAATATGAAGAGCAATCCAAAAAGATCAACTTCTTATTAATAGTAGCTTTAGAAAAAGAAGCAGGGATTAAGTGAGAAAATTATCAAATAAATAATACAAAACTATTTTCCAGAGCTAAGGACAAATTTTTTTAAAGTGAAAATATTAATGGTCTAGCACAGTACATTGAAAACACACACACACACATTACAATCAAATGTGTAAATACCACAGGCATAAAGATGCTAAGAGTTTTCATACAGGAAAATAAGTCACATACAAAAGCAATAAAATCAAAATGAATGCTTGAAGATAGTGGGACATTGTTAATCAACTATACTCCAATATAAAACAAAAAATAAATAAATAAATAATAATTCAATTAAAATATTTGGAAGAATAGGATTTTTGAGTTAGAATTCTCAATGCAGCCAGATAAGCAATTAAAAATGCAGAATAAATATATTTTCAGATATGTTCAGACTCAAATAATTAGTTTCTTATAAAATCTTTCTTAGAAACCTGCCTTAGGATTTTTTTCCTTAAAGAAGGGGGACAAAAATACAAGCGAAACTCTAAAAACAATGGAAAGCAAGTCGTTGGATTCAGAATACAAAGAAATGAAGAAAAAATACCTGTTAAGTCCCAGTAGATATATATAAAACAGACCTAGAGAGTATGGTGGAAGACAGAGGACCATGAAAGAAAGTTCTTTAGAAGAAAACATCATTGTAGATTTTCTTTATAAAGTTAAAGTTAATAAAGTTCTTTCTGGAACTAAGGGATTATCTAATATTTTTGAAAATTATTTCTTGTGTCTGGTGCATAAAAATTAAGGAAATGGATAACAATTAGGAGACTTCTGAGCAGAAAGGGAATATTTAATGGAACACACATTTATTTTTGCTTTCTCCTCCATACCCTACTTTAATGACAGTGAAGTATATATATGCAAAAACAAAGAAAGCAGGAGACAGCAATTAAAAAAAAAAAAAAAAAGGAATCTGAGAAACAATAAAGTAATAAATAATTTATTAGATCTAAGAAAACTGAATCTTACCCTAGAAGGTGAAAGCTGAACATCACTCCACAAAGTCTCCCAAGGGCTCTAGATTTAGAAAAACAAAATAGGTAATTTTGGATGTAAGGTTAAGAGAAATGTTAAAATTAGGAAGATTGTTTGAAAGCCTGATTAAGAAGCAAGGAGAATTGCAGATTCCTTACTCTTTTGTAGAGTTGTCTCATTCTAACACATGAGAAAAAAAAAAAAAAAACTGGAAGTTTATTCTTTGGAGATTGTAATTTTGGACTTTGGGCTATTGGGCATATTTGAGGGTGAGTATAAGGTATGGTGTTTAGAGGGATTAGATAAATTAACTGGGCTCCCAGTATGCCGAGAGTCAAGAAGTCACCCTCCACACAAAAGGTTGGAAGATGTTTCTTTGTGGAATTTGATAAGTTCAAGAGGAAAGTCTTTGAGAGGTTTATACTGCATAAGTTAATAATTGATGAGATCCATCCATGGACTCAGAACTTCCAATTAGCTTTTTCTTGATGAAGTGATGACTAAGGAGAGTACAAATAGGGGTTTCTAGAAGGTGCTGGTAATATTCTTTTTTTTTTTTTAATCTGAGAGATTATTACCCAGGTGTGATCAATTTGTGAAATTTTATCAGTCTAAACATGCATATTATACTTCATTAAAATTAAAATAAATTAAAATATGTAAAAAAGTAAGCAATAATAAAAGGATCAGAATAATCCCAACTAGTTACTGACTGGCAATGGCACGATCCTCCAGGTAATTATTTCCTTTAAATCATTTTATTTCTGTCAGTAATGGTCATAGTTGCAGAATAGGTCTTTTGAGAAAAAAACTTGAGTCCCAAAACGTTGGATAAACTTTCTTTTAAATTTGTCCAGAAGTATAATCTGAACTAATATCATGACTCTTGGGTCACAGAGTTTTCTGTAGGCTAGAACGGCAGCTCTTCACTATGCTCCAAACTTTTTCTCTAATAATAAAGGCTTCTGAACACATTTATCTAAACTCTTTTAACCAAGGTCATACCGTATGCATTTAAACTTGACACTATTGAACTCTTAAACCCCAAGATTTTACATACACATGTTACTTTCTAATTCTAGAACCTTCGAGTTAGGATTCACATAGGATTACTTCAAAGAAAACTAGCCATTTGCCTGGTACCAATTGTTAAACTTTAATTGAATGCTCTTACAGTTTAAAAACTGCAAGCGGTATTTCTCACATGGAATAGGACTTAATAAATAAAATATTTAAAAGGAGTGAGGAAAAGTACAATTTTCCATGCTTTGCTTGCAAAGAAAAGTAGCTGAAGTAAAATATTTCTATATGAAGTTGAAGACAAATATCTCTGTGTAGAAATAATGTAAATTAATTCATATGTATTGCAGAAGAGAGCTATCTAAATTAGGAAATAGTACATGTTTATTCTAACAGTTGATTTCCTTACTGTGGTGAATTTTGCCAAGTTTGACTCCACTAGGATCCTCAGATTTGTACTTTAGACTTAAGAAATCCTTGTCACTGCCTTGTTCTTTTTGGCCACAAATCCTGTCCTGGTGATTTTGCAGTGAACTCTCCTGCTAGAAGCCTGGCCAAACTCCAAGAGTTCTTTGCTCAGGGAGCTTTCCTGCTGTTGTGCCATTAACTATGGAAATGTTCATATTTTATGGATTCTGCTAAAATTAGATGCCTCTGCGCTCAATACACCTAAGAGAATATGCAGAACTTCACACTGACAAAGCCAAAGGTAGTACCGTGTATAAGCTGCTGTTTGGAGGCAATTGAAGGGTGGAGAGTAACACCCACCCCCCAGCCTCCATTCTTGTTCATCTGCTATCCATTCTCCAAACAGCAACACATTATTGTGTGAATCAAGCTTTGTCACTTGTTTGATAAAAGCATGTCTTGGGCTTCTCAAGTTTTCACTAAATAAAATTTAAATGCCTTCCATGACCTACCTGTGTAGTACACTAGCAGCATACCCAAGGTGATACTGTCCTGTGCAGCTGGCTCTAAGCTGTCACTTTACCTCTTACTCTCCTCTCTGCAGGCACATTACTTATTGACTATTCCAAACACCCAAACAAGTATTGCAACCATTATGCAAGGGTACAGTTATGTTGGTTGTTTATAGACAAGATGTGTCCTACTAGTCACTAAAATATTTTGGGTGTCAGCCCTGCTAAGTTTTCCTGGACCTCAAAGCTTTTGCAATTGCTGGCGGTTCCCACTTCCTGGAACGTGCTGCTCACCCTCCAACTCTAGCCATGACTGGCTCCTTCTTCCCTTTAGGTTGACATAAATGTCTCCTCTTTAGAGTCTCCTTCCCTTCCTGTTTTGCATCAAGAAATTTTCTCCCTGTATGGCAGTCACTCTCTCACAAAAACATCAAGTGTTCATAGCACTTCTCATACCCTCTATCGTTTTTAATTCAGGATAATTGTCAGTCTTTGCCATTGGAGTGTTAGCTTCATAAGGGCAAGGTCCTCTTGTCTGTTTATTGGATCTTGATTTTGAGCAGATGGATTGACTCAGTTAATCCTTGTACAGGATGAACAAATAATAAGGATTTAAACATCAATACATAGTTGTGAACCACTGTGCAGTATTATTTCATAAGCCACCCTAACATGCAGGAATAAGGACAGGCAATCCTGGAACTAGGGCTTTTATAGATTAAGAACCTAAGTCATAGAGTTGAGGTCATGAATATCTCTGCAACTAAGGTGTAAGATTACAGATCAAATAACAATATTTTAATGTGCAAAATAGGAAGAATTGTTGGCCATGAATCTATCTTTCCTGATATATCTGTATGTCTAGATACCATCATCACTAATAGCACTGTCTTTGTGAAAATATAGAAATGTCAGGATAACACCACTGACCTAGCATATAGTTAATTGAGAATTGCATTGATATGGGTGAAACTTTCTATTCTGTGCCTAAAATCCTCTGAGGAAAGAGCTTCAGCAAACACAACTGGATTCCTGAGAGCCCAAGAAATAGTGGAGCCTGGTAGGCTGAAATTTGAAGGATCAAGAAGCCAGAGAAAAGGATGTTTCCTAATCTCATATTCCAGATTTCCCCAGATTTGTTCTCTTAAACCATTTTGTCTAACTATGAGGCCTCTGATTCACCAAAAGTGTAACTGCCTTCTCAGACAGGGAGATCGGTGGTCCTCAGGTCAGTTTTCCTACATTCCTTGAGTCTACTAATCTAATACCTTCCATCCTAAATTCCCACTGGTGAGAATTCAAAATTTAATATCCAGGAGGATCTGGAATGGGTTAAGGGAGCACATAAATAAATTTCAAGGTTTCTCTATATCTAAGGCTGAAACCCCATTCTCTGTTCTGTTTTTCAACTCAGATTATGTCCAGACACATTGCCTCATCAAAAAGTTCTACAATGGGGCTTCCCTGGTGGCACAGTGACTGAGAGTCCGCCTGCCAATGCAGGGGACAGGGGTTCGTGCCCTGGTCCGGGAAGATCCCACATACCGCGGAGCAAAGTTCTACAATTACATCAACTGATTACATTGACACAAAAAAATGACAAAAAATGGAGCTACCCCAAATTTATAATAAGTCCATCTTATTAAAAATTTTCTAATTTCTAATAATACTCTAAAATATTAATGTCAAATTTTGTAAATTCAAAAGAGTTAAAGCTAAAATCAAATTCCCTTGACTTCGTAAATTGCAATTCCAAGATCTGGAGACCCAGAAATCCAATAACAAACTAACTGAAGATTTTTTTCTCTTCCAATGTATATTCTGTTCACTCTCAGTCCTGGTTTTCCAACTGTCTAGCCTGGGTAGAGTCGGGCTAGACTCTATTGCACATGTTCCTTTAGCACTGCTGAAGTAACTTATCTAAACTATTTTATGTTGCTAATCCAAAGTTTCATGTTGCAAATGAAGGGATACATAGTAGATTCATAGCACTGGCCCATACCCCAAATTTTTTAAAATAAACCCATCCACTGTCCCTATAAATATTGGCATGAGCAAAATTATGGTTCTGTAGTCTAGAATTTAGTTGCTAACACCATAGAAACTATGACAGAAACTTAAGGATACTAGATTAAAAGAAGACAAGTTTTAAAACAAATTTTCCAGGTGCCACCCTCCTCATGTTTCCAGTTAATCTATGTTAATATTCCAGAATCTATCACCTGTGAATCTAAACTTATTTGGTAAACATACCATCTTCCACCAAAATGTATATTTTAAGACTCTACATTGATAACCAAAACATGATGTTTCCTCTCTCAGAAAATGACACTTTTGAGAAATCATTGTTCTTTGCCAGAATTTTAGGTGAGATGTCTTTCCTATACGTAACCCACATTTGCTTCAATTAGAGAATTACCAGCAGATTTTGAATGGAAGTTGTTGTTAATGTTTCTGAATTGTAGGCTTGTACTCCTCTGGGAAGAAGCAATATTTCTGCCATGCCTTCTCACAGTACTTTTTTTTTTTTTTTTTACTCTGACATCTGTATTATTCTTTTCATATAGAGTTTCCCATAGTGAAAGAGAACCAATACAAACCAGATTTTCCAAAAGCATCCAAAACCCCATGTTTTTACCTCCCAGAATTGGATAATCCTATTGAGAAATTATTTTCCCTGCTGACCAACATCAGAACCAGGCTTGGAGTTTTATTATAGTTCTGCCTAGCTTCCTTTTAATGCCTCAAATCTTTGCTTCCTTTAGAGAAGCATAGGTTTGTCAGGAATATTACCTACAATAACTATAACACCCTGAAATATCACCTAAAAATATTTTTACTATTTTATGCTGAGCTTCCCTGTCCCTCCACTTTTATCTGTTTAGATATTCAAAAAGATGTGTCCTGTATTGATATTACAGAGAATTCTCCATCAGTAGCTTTGAAAGTCTTCTTCTCAATGGTGTCCTCGGTTCTGGCTTCCTCTGGTGGATGCATTCAAGTCTGTTATCTTGGATTTTGCTCTCTTCTTCTGTCAGATATCATTGGGCTTCAGTCACTTTCTGATCTAGCAACAACTTAAATATCTTTCCCTTTTCTAGTACTCTCTTTAGAAAAGTTTTACTTAGGTGCTTCATCTTTATAGTACATCAAATCTGAAGAAAAAAAAAAAAAGGAACAGAGCTATGACTTCAGTTCCATCTCTAGAATTTGCTTGTTGGACAAGACATTCTTCTCCTCTGTGGAGAAGTAGTTGAGAGGACAGTTATAGGTCGGATTACTCTAATGATGCCATTTCAGGATGGCAAGGGACAGGGACTTCTTTCTCAACTAATAATAAGAAAATAATAATTGAAAATTTCCAAAAAAGTGAACAAGTAATGATGACAACAAAACTGTAACAGAGAGTCAAGGTTTAAATATGAAGTAACCTTTAAAAATTAAGAAGAGAACTGATGAGATTCAAAAAAATGAAAATATCAGTAATAAATGTATTAAGAAATAAGCTGAAAGACATTATGGATATAGTAAAGAAATTAAAATATTATTCTAATATATAATAAGGAAGAGGAAAGGGTATTTGAAATATTAAAACAAAAAATCAGTACAGAGGTTAGACTTCTGGATAGCTGAGAGAAATGGCAGCAACAAGTTAAGTATTTCCAAAAATAATCCCCCAACCCATGAAAAAGGGAAACATAAATTATATTAAAAAGTATCATAACTTGAAGATAGAGGTACTAAACCCACAAAATAAGTATGAGTAAAAAAAAGTAAAATTGTTAAGTCTCAATATGTGATCTCTCATACTTCTGCCTCACCTCCAGCCAGTTTCAATGTTTTGTGGTGACCAAAGGCAGACTGAAAAACACTGCAGGGAAGACAGATGAGGATAGCAGGCAAAGAAGCCTTAGTGTGACTAGAAACTACCACCTTAAATCTGAAAATACTGGCAAAGTGTTTGGGCAGATCAGAGCACAGACTACAAGGGCAAGATTTCAAGAGCAAGTGATTCAAAGAGTGCAAGGTAAATGGTCAGATGCAAAGGGATACTCTCTGAAGCATGTAGCTGTGGGGAAGAAAAACAAAGCAAAACAAAAAAAGAAAGATGTGTTCTTTGGCAAGAGGTTAATGAAGGAAAAATATAAAATAAAAAAGGAAGAAAATTTAGTGTTCTGCAAAACTAAAGAGAGTCATAAAATCAGAGCTATAACTCCACCATCAAAACAAGCAAACCTTTCTAAAGTATCTGGATTGTGCTATACCTAAAAAAGAGTGTCCTTATACTAAGGATATTGTATATTATTTTACAAAATTCTGATGTAACACACTAATACCATAAAATGAACAAAAGAAATGTAAAATATTTACAAATCCATTGAAGAAAATTAGAAAAAGAAACACATAACACATAGAAAATACACCACTTCCTCCTCCAATTAGCAAAGTATAAGACATGTGTAAACTAAAATTCCAAACAGAAGTATACATACTCAAACGAACATTCAAATCAGAAATTTTAAAAAGCATAAGGAAATTAAAAAGAGAGTGAATGGGGCTTCCCTAGTGGTGCAGTAGTTGAGAGTCTGCCTGCTGATGCAGGGGGCACGGGTTCGTGCCCCGGTCAGGGAAGATCCCACATGCCATGGAGTGGCTGGACCCGTGAGCCATGGCTGCTAAGCCTGTGCGTCCAGAGCCTGTGCTCTGCAACGGGAGACGCCACAACAGTGAGAGGCCCGCGTAAAAAAAAAAAAAAAAAAAAAAAAAAAAAAAAAAAAAAAAAACAGAGAGAGAGTGAACGGAATTCTGAAAAGAAAAGAAAGAAGTGGAAAAAAACATCTTACAGCTAAAAAATACATTTCAAGAGCTAAAAGGAATGAACACAAATAAAACATCTATTAACTACATTGAGAAAGGCAAGAAAACAATCCAGAAAATAAAAACAACATAACAGAAGATGAAAAGATACAAGAAAGATAAAAAGAATCTGAGAGCAAGTAGTACAAATTGAAGACAGGCAAAAAATAACTGTATTTCTATAAATGGCATCCTTGAAGAAGGTTTACAAATTAATGAAACAGAGCTAACATCTCTACACACAAATACAACAAAATAAACAATTATAAAATATAATAAAAGAGTTGATATTAAATAGTCATATTTATATATTCAAATGTAAACTAACTTATCTACTTAAGAAAAGATATTTTCACTTTGGCTCACAAAACAAGACCTAATTATATACAGTGCATAAGAGACACACTAAAACAAAGTGATTCAGAAAAGAGTGGACAAAAATATACCAGGCAAGTATGAATCAAAAGAGAGAAGGTATAGTGATCTTGATATCAGACACTGTGAAAGTCAAGCTGAAAACGATTAAATGTGATAGCATGACACTCTACTATTCAACCTTGTTCTAGAAGTATTAGTCAATGCAATTAGATAAGAGAAATGAATTACTGGAATAACAATGGGTAAGAAAAAGCTGATTTATCTCTATTTGCATATATGATTGTATACCTAGAAAACCTCAGATAATCAATATGACTAAATAAAATAATAAGAGTTCAGAAAAATATATGATATAAAATTAACATACAAAAATCAATAGTCTTCATATATATAAACAATAATCAGCAGATGACATCATGGTGGCAAAAATTTCATTTACAATACCAGCAAAGAAGATTAAGTGGTAAAGGATAAGGTTAACATAAAATGCACAAAATCTATACAAGAAAAATTTTATCAATACTCCTGAAACTCAGAAAAGTAGTCTTGAAATAATGAAATATATATTCTTTATTTTTGGAGAGGGTAATTCAACATTACAAAGATGTCAATTCTCACTAAATTAATACATAAATTCATTGTGGTCATAGTAAAAATACCATCCAGTATTTTATGGAATTAAGTGATTTAATACTAAAATACATACGAAATATCAGCCATGCTAGGTTAGCCTATTAGTCAAAGCAGTGAAAAAGAAAGATTACAAACAGGAAATAATTGTATCAGACAGTAAAACTTATCTCTATAACTAAAATAGTGTGGTACAGTTCAGTGCATAGACAAATAGACCATTAGAATAGAAAGTTTGGAAATAGACCCATGTAGTAATAAAATGAACTTAGGTTCTTTGGGGAAAAGTCTATTCCAGGTCTTGGGCAGAGAAAATACAAGATGTGCCCAGAACATCTTATGCTAAAAAATAATGAAGTGCTGGAGAAAGGATAGAATCAAGTCAAAAAGACATAAGATGTTAAGTAGAAGAAGCTAGCAATGGCCAAAGGTGGAAAAAATTGAGCAGCCAATTAAACAGTGTTGCATTATAAGCCATAGAATAAAATAAATATCTGTGAAATTATACTAATATACATAAATAATTTAATTAATACATAAATAGGGGAGAATACATACATACATCACATACATCCAATTAAAGGATCTCCTGCAAAATATTTATCAATTGTAAAGGAAAACATAGTAACTCTACAGTGTGGAAACCTATGAGATACCACCTTAAACAAACGATTAAAGTTAAAATAATAATACACATACATGACCCCTGAATGTGGGTTATTGTGTTATTCTTGCCAAAAAGGCAACATCACAATCTAATCATGAAATAAGTGCAAATTGAGAGACATTCTATAAAATAATGACCAATACTCAAAAAAATTTCAAGGTCGGACTGCCCTGGTGGTCCAGCGGCTAAGACTCTGAAATTCTAATGTAGGGGGCGTGGCTTTGATCCCCGGTCGGGAACTAAGATCCCACATGCTGTGCAGCATGGTGAAAAAAAAAAAAAATTCAAGGTCATGAAAGATAAGGAAAGAGTGAGTAACTGTCAGAGACTAGGAAAGACTAGAGAAACATGACAAATAAATGCAATGAGAAAAAGGACATTAGAAGAAAAACTGGTAAGATTTAAGTAAAGTTCATACCTTTGTTAACAGTATTGTAGTAATGTTAAGTTCCTTATTTGGTAACAGTGCTAAGGTTATGTAACTTGTTACATTAAGAAAGCTGACTGAACTGTATATGTGAACTCTCAATACATGCTTTTTAATATTTCTAAGTCTGAACGTATTTCAAAATAAAAATAAAATAAGCATTGCAAGAAAAGCTTGATCCAAGTATGAAGCAAATTAAACTAGTATGGTTTTGAGCAATTGGTGAATTGTAGAGAATCCATTTGAAAATACGCATTTGAGTAGCACAGAGATTATGACATTAGAAATTTAGAGAGACAAATAATTTATGGACAAATAAATTACAAATGTATGGACAAATAATTGAGGGCTTGATTACAATTATAAAAGAATATAAATATTTTCATCCTTGATGATACAAAAGTAAAATACAACTACCAGAAATTAGGAGATAGAAATAAGGGGAGGTGAAGGGAAGTACTAATAATACCATTCTAAAAAGTGGAAAGTTATGAAAAACTCTATGGTTGTGGGTCAATTATGAAAAGTAGAGGTGATACTATAATGACATTTTTATGTCAGGAGTAGGAGAAGATGGATAGAGTGAGTAAATTAAATTTCTATTTAATATGCTAAAATATTAAGAGAAAATATCTAACATTGATAAATCAAATGGCATATTTAGAGACTATAACCACAAATCACATTATGAATAGTGATGATTATAAGTAAACTCCTTTTGAGAAGAGAACTAGAAGTGGGCAGCCATGGGTGAATCCTATTTTCTTTGTGTGTGTGTATTTAACATTTTTAATGATATGACATATTATGTTAATTTTTTAAATATTAAAAAGGACATGATAATTACAACTTCTAATATTATTAATGTTCTTCAATTGCATAATCATATTATCCTTTTTTGTATCACTTGAGAATTTATTTACTTTTCAAAGCTGTGCTCAAAAGTCATTTTATTTTCATCTCAATATTTATGAGTAATACATATGTACCCATAAAATATTTTCTTGCTATCCCAGATAGGTTTACTATTTTGCTGCTCTGTACTCCAAGAATACTTTGTTTATAACTCCATTAAGCAACTAATCACAATTATTGTAATTTACCTAGTATCTATTTCCCTTGTCAGAATGAGAATGTCTCAAGATTAGGTGTATGTATCTTACTCATGTTTGTACTTCAAGCACTCAGAGAGACTGAAATATATTTTTCTCAATATGGAAATATTTACAGACGCTAACAATGACATCCTGCTTCCTTTAGACATTAAGGAGAACACTATATAGAACAGAGGCCGTCAAATTCTGGGAGAATTGTCTTGGCTCCATTGTCTCTGTGCATATTCTTCAGTCATTCATTCTTCCAGGTCAAAATAAAAAATAATTTGGAACATGGGCTTCCCTGGTGGTGCAGTGGTTGAGAGTCCGCCTGCCGATGCGGGGAACGTGGGTTCGTGCCCTGGTCCGCGAGGATCCCACGTGCCGCGGAGTGGCTGGGCGCGTGAGCCATGGCCGCTGAGCCTGTGCATCCGGAGCCTGTGCTCTGCAACGGCAGAGGCCACAGCGGTGAGGGGCCTGCGTACAGCAAAAAAAAATAAATAAAATAAAATAATAATTTGAAACAGAATAGCCAAAATTTAATGCCTATTATTCTGACTAGCCTGGTGTTGCCCACCATGATTAATACTTACCAATTGTGGTTGAAGGCAAAAACAAACAAAACAAACAAATAAATACTATTGAATTGTATCCCCTAAAGATACAAGTCCTAACCCCCCAACCTCACCCCCAGAATCTGTGAATGTGACATTATTTGAAAATAGAGCCTTTACATATGATCAAGTTAAGATAAAATCATTAAGGTGGGTTCTAATCCAGTATGACTAGTGTCTTGATAAAAAGGGAAAATTTTGACACAGACAGACATGCACACGGGGAGAAGGCTATGTAAAGATGAGAGTTATGCTGCCAGAAGCCTACTAGAAGCTAAGAAAGAGTCTTGGAACCAATCTTTAATGAGTGTCTTCACGGCGGGCATGGCCCTGCCAGCACCTTGATCTCAGGTTTCTAGCCTCCAGATTTGTGAGACAATAAATTACTGTTTTCTAAGCCACTTGACTTAATGACACTTTGTTACAGCAGCCCTAGGAACATAAAATGGGCTTTGTTGGAAATATTTTCCAGCAGAGGGTCAGCAAATTGAGACACTCCACTCTCTTGTTCTTTCATCTACCCTTGGAGAGAATTACAAAGAGGAGAGAACACAGCTGCAAGCATAGTGTGCTCCAGCAGAGAGACGTCCCTCTGCTGCATGACCTTGCTGTAGGATGTGGGGAAGGTCTGGCGAATTTGGCTGGTGAAACTCTGAGCTTAGTACCAGGTGTCTAGAGAACTTATTTGGGGAACCCAATTGATAGCACCTAAGAACTTAGAGAAAGTTAGAACTGGGCTGAATAACCTCCCCCTGAAGGGAAAGGTGTTAGTTCTGGCTTGTTCACTGCCAGACAAATCATGGAGAATATCCAAGGTCACTAGAAGACAGTACTGTTTATCTTTCTACTGTATTCTTTTTGGCAAGTTAATATTTACTGAGTGCATACTATGTGCCAGGCACTATTACTCTTCTAGATGTGTGTGTGTGTGCACGTGTGTGTTTGTGTATTGATACTTACCTTGCAGATTGGTAATGAAGTTAAATGAAGGATATCTATCTATCTATCTAAATACATAAATATACACACATATATATGTGTATGTATGTTTATATACCTCTCATTTAAATGTTTATATATATGGATACATTTATATATATAGTATATATATGTACATAATTTATGTACATAAAGGCATTTGTATAGTATATATACATTATACGTATATGTATATATGCATATTCTTCACTTAACTTTACCACCAATTTATAAATCATGTTACTTTATTATTTTCCTTTTATATTTTAGATACTGAAGAATAGAAGTGTTCAAAAATTTTTACACAAAGTATCAGTAGAGCAAAATTCAGAATTCAGACTCCAACAATTGTGGCTCAGAAGTATATGCTATTAATACTACTTCTTAAGGAACTCTCTAAAGCTAGTGTAAGCAAAAGAAAAATAAAGGAATGTTTATGGAATAAGCGGCCCTCTTAAGGAGGGAGTAGAACCAGAAACTGGACATATCTAACTCTTGTCTTTGGACCCCTCTGGCAATTGCTTTATTTTATTTTCTAACTACGTACCGATTCTCTTTTATATGCTATTCTATATGCTACTCTTTATGATTGAATGGGTTAAGATATACATATTCTCCTTTCAAATACATATATGTCATCTAAACTTGAAATCACATAGTCTCATTTCGAACTTCTCCAAAGAAGGAGATCATTAGCTCAGTATGAGTCAATGGGCCACCCTGGGTCCAAACAGCTATTGTAGGGCTGGAGGTACAAGATAATGCTAGTGATCACATTTTCCAGGACACCAGTTTTGTATCTATGGATATGAGTAGGAGGAGAGACAGTTTGTAGAAAAGTAGGATGGGGGCAGGTAGCCAGTTCAACAGGCATCCACTACAAGATGGCTGCACTCAGCTTATAACAGGCTAAGAGGAGAAGAGTCACAAATTTAAGACCAAACTCACAGAGTAGGTGATTTTCAGCCCCCTTCCATCTATAATACTTTTAGGTTTTAAATATATTAGTCCCTTCTTGGAATCTGAGTTTTAGAATTATGATTTTCAGAAAACATTCCTATTATGTATCTCTTTCCTCATCATACACTTACTGAACATCTAGAATATGGTTATAGGTTGAATTGTATTCTCAACTCCCAACTTCCAAGAGGATCTTGGAAGTCTTAATTCTCAGTACCTGTGAATGTGATTTTATTTGAAAATAGGGTCTTTGCAGGTGATAAAGTTAATATGAGGTCATTAGGGTACTACTAATCCAATAAGACTGTTTCTTTGTAAAAGGGAAATTCGGACATAGAATCAGACATGTGCATGGGGAGAACACCATGTGAAGATGAAAACAGATACTGGTATAGTGCATCAACCAGCCCAGGGATACCAAAGACTGCCAGCATACTACCAGAAGCTAAAAGAAGGGCATGGAGCAGTTTGTGGTACTCCGTTATGGGAGCCCTAGAAAATTAACACAAAAATGTGTACGTGAAAAAACAGTTGACCCTCAAGGAACTTACAGTCTATGATGGGGAGATAGATTTATAAACAGATCTGACAGGACAGTGAGAGACAATAACATTTCCTCAGTTAAAAATGCCTCAGGTCAAGGTCTGAAGAGATGAGAATTCCATCCACCCCATTTCCCCACAACTTCTTTCAGGATTTCACTGAACTTTCTTTGAAATATTTTGAGGTTTCAATTCAGTTGACACCTTTGAGGGATATGGGAATATCTACTCTCCTGTTTTGATTAAAATACTTCTTCTATATATTCTTAAAGAACCACATGCTTTCTGTATGGCCCAAGCATCATAATGTACTTTTATGTCTTCAAAAGATATTACACATACTGAAATGATTTGACCACATATTAGAGAGGGACCTCCTGGAAACAAGTGACAATATCTTATTAAAATCTGTGTCCCCAGCTCTTAACAGAGTGCCAATATATTTTGATGAATGGATGAACAAATAAATATCAATCAAATATTTATACAAATATCACCTTTACAAGGCACCAAGTCTTTTCTCTTTTATGCAGCTTCTAGACATGTCTGCCACTGTTAAATAAATCCAGTTCGAACTCAGCAGAGAATGAAACATATATGGGGGTTAATATTCTTGATACTACTCAATATACTTTCCTGGGTACATAGGGCAAGACCCAGAATAGCATTCCATTTGTTTGAATGACGGATTAGTTGATTGATTTTTGTGACAAATGACAAATGCCAGTTGCCAAATTATATCTTCAAACAACTTATGTCACTCAAAATTCAACTGAACTGTACTCCTAGGACAGTTTAATCCTGGGGAGATATAACAGAAAAATTACCTTAAGTGCCACTGTATTCTGGGTCATAAGTATTTCTATTTAAGAGTGATTAAAAAGAAGCTTCCTAGTCTTGATTGGGCAGACCAAGATCTCACAAAGAAGGTTCTGTCACCAATGAGATGCAACAACATTCACAGTACACTGGGAGGTGAATTCTCCTCTCTCTCCCCTCCCTGAGAGAACAAAGGAAGACCATGTTACCATTTGCTCTGTCTAGGGATTGGTATCTGGAAATCAGAGTCCACGTGGAACTCCTTTCCTGACTGCTACCTCTAGTGTGGAAGCATGATGAAAACCAGACGGATATGGATGTAAAGAAGGAACTAGGCCTCCCTGCAGACATAATTTTGCCTTTATTCTACTTATCACCAGGGAACCCTATTCTATATTCAGACAGTAAAAGATACTATGCAGAGTTGGATCTATGGTATTTTAATTTTTATGTTCTATGACAGTCCAAAGGATTTTAAATGTAAAACCTGGACTACCAGGAAGGAAATCTAGTTTTCTCTCTTGGTTCTACCTCTTGGTATGTGATTAGATGGAAGGGATATATACAATATAGAGATGCTACGGAGATTTAAGCATTTCTCTGACTAGAATTTATTTCATTTCATCCAGGCTCTCACTCTTTTTCATGTTAAGTTTATATAATTTCTATCTGGGCTCTTTGCTCTTCTAACTAGAATATATATCTGCTTTTTTTAAAGGGGTACATTTTATTGAATGTAAGTTATGCTTCCATAAAGATTACACCCCTCCAAAAAGACAAAAATAAAACAAAACAAAGGTATGCACATATATATGTTTTATTTTTTTCTTCTCCAAATTAATTCTAAATTAATCTTCTTGAAGTGGGAATTTTTTTCTTTTCATGTAAATAGCTAGTTCAAAAACTTGTAATGGTTCCCTTTAGTCTGCCAAAAAAAAAAAAAAAAAGAAATTGAGTCATTGATTAATGAACACATTTATCCATCCTTCTATTAAATAAGCTTTTGATTAAATATCTCCTCTTAGTTTCTATAGTATTAAGCAAAATCGTCAATCCCAGAGATACTAAGATGAAGAAAACAGTGTTTACAGTAGAATAGTCAGGACAATGGTCAATTCTCTTTATTTGCAAAGGCTATGTTCTATAAAGTTACCACGAGCCCCAATTAGCACATATAGGGTTAGGTTCCTATGAGCCTCTGGTCACAACATTTTTCCCAACAGAACAACACGTAAACTGGATTTATTGTGTATTTATGACTAAACACACCATATTAAGTATTTGTTGCTTGACTAATATTGAACTCAAGGCCAGCAGCACCATGACTCATGCCTGAAAGAAGCTTATCTAACACATGCATTTTCTCTTTAAGGCACAACAGAGCTTGCTTGCACTTAGGGACAATAGACAACACTTTAGCACTACACTTAGGGGACATTTTAGATGGCAAAATCACCAACAAAAAGCACAAATATGTGAAAAATATGCACCAAATATATTACAAAGAGGACACATTTACAGTAGGAGAGCTGAAACAAGAAAGCAGAATGTTGTTTTGCTTTACCTCAGGTGAGATCACTTGAATTGAGTCAAAGTTTTAGCCATTCTGAGCATGTCAGCAAATGACTACAAAAGTGCCATGAATATGGGGTTTCCAAAGAAATTTTAGTGAGTAGGTAAATTTACAAATACAGAATCATAAATAATGATAATCAACTGTATGTAAACAAAAGAGAAAAAAATTTGTTTCATCGTTAGTAGTATGCCCAAAGGAAAATGAAACATAGAGGGGAAAAATAGATAACGTTGGAGAACATTCTGCATAACAAAGGATGAGTGAGATAGTACTTACTGGCTTCTGCCAATTAGGCAAAAGACCATTCAGTAAAAAAAAATAGCATATTAAGGTTGTGATAACAAGAGGCTTTGTGGCATATACAAGAACTACGGTAGCGTTATGACTCTTCATTCTGGAGTTCATATTACAGGTGTTAGAAGTGTCTGAAGACGATAATAGCAACCAGATGAAGAATGATCTTAATGTCCATCTTAATTACTTGGAAAACTTTTTGTGATAATGAGAAGCCACGGCCATGTTTTAAATGAATGTATGGCAAGAGTAAGGTCTGACTGTACTACCTCAGTATACTGTGAGAAGTAAATGTTAAATAGTTTAATGATACAAGATAGAAGGCCCAGAGAAAAACCAACTCACAAATGGTAACCTAATTAATGACAAAGGAGGCAAGAACATACAATGGAGAAAAAACAGCCTCTTTTATAAGTGGTGCTAGGAAAACTGGACAGCTACATGTAAAAGAATGAAATTAGAACACTACGTAACACCATACACAAAAATAAATACCAAATGGGTTAAAAACCTAAATGTAAGATTAGACACTATAAAACTCTTAGAGGAAAACATAGGAAGGACACTCTTTGACATAAATCACAGCAGGATCTGTTTGACCCACCTCCTAGAGTAATGAAAATAAAAACAAAAATAAACAAATGAGAACTAATTAAACTTAAAAGCTTTTGCACAGTAAGGGAAACCATAAACAAGATGAAAATACAACCATCAGAATGGGAGAAAATACTTGCAAATAAAACAATGGACAAAAAATTAATCTTCAGAATATACAAACAGGTGATAGAGTTCAAAATAAAAAGACAAAGAACTCAATTAAAAAATGGGGGGGGGGGGAAGACCTAAATAGACATTTCACCAAATAAGACATACAGGTGTCCAAGAGGCACATGAAAAGATGTTCAACATCACTAATTATTAGAGAAATGCAAATCAAAACTACAATGAGGTGTCAACTCACAAGGGTCAGAATGATCATTATCAAAAAATCTAGAAACATTAAATGCTGGAGAGGGTGTGGTGAAAAGAGAACCCTACTGCACTGTTGGTGGGAATGTAAATTCATACAACCACTATGGAGAAGTATGGAGATTCCTTAAAAAAACTAAAAATAGAACTACCATATGACCCAGCAATCCCACTACTGGGCTCAAACCCTGAGAAAACCATAATTCAAAAAGAGTCATGTACCACAATGTTCACTGCAGCACTGTTTACAATAGCGAGGATATGGAAGCAAACTAAATGTCCATCGACAGATGAATGGATAAAGAAGACGTGGCACATATGTACAATGGAATATTACTCAGCCATAAAAATAAATGAAACAGTTATCTGTAGTGAGGTGGATGGACTTGGAGTCTGTCATACAGAGTGCAGTAAGTCAGAAAGAGAAATACGAATACCATATGATAACATATACATATGGAATTAAAAGTAAAAAGAGTACTGATTAACCGAGTGGCAGGGCAGTAATAAAGACACAGACATAGGTTTTGGTTTCTTGCAAATGCCACAGCTACAGGTAAATTGAGGAGTTTACGGGAAACAAGCTGCGAGTGCAAAGATGTACAGTCTGCTGTTTCTAAATTTGTGGGTTACTAAAATGGAAAGAACATGTGATCTGTCTTCTCCTCATGGAACTGTGTGGCTGACAGGGTCTTGGTGCTCCAGCTGGGTGTAAGGCCTGTGCCTCTGAGGTGGGAGAGCTGAGTTCAGGACATTGGGCCAACAGAGACCTCCCAGTTCCACATAATATCAAATGGTTAAAGCTCTCCCACAGATCTGCATCTCAACACTAAGACCCAGCTCCACTCAACAATCAGCAAGGTACAGTGCTGGACACCCTATGGGAAACAGCTAGCAAGACAGGAATACAACCCCACCCATTAGCAGAGAGGCTGCCTAAAATAATAATAAGGTCACAGACACCCCAAAACACACCATCGGAAGCAGTCCAGACCACCAGAAAGATAAGACCCAGCATCATCCTCCAGAATACAGGCACTAGTCCCCTCCACCAGGAAGCCTACACAACCCACTAAACCAACCTTAGCCACTGGGGGCAGACACCAAAAAAAACCCAAGAACTATGAACCTGCAGCCTGCAAAAAGGACACCCCAAAGACATTAAGTTAAGCAAAATGAGAAGACAGAGAAACACACAGCCAATGAAGGAACAAGGTAAAAACCCACCAAACCGAACAAATGGAGAGGAAATAGGCAGTCTACCTGAAAAAGAATTCAGAGTAATGATAGTAAAGATGATCCAAAATCTTGGAAATAGAATAGAGAAAGCACAAGAAATGTTTAACAAGGACCTAGAAGAACTAAAGAGCAAACAAACAATGATGAACAACACAATAAATGAAATTAAAAATTCTCTAGAAGGAATCAATAGCAGAATAACTAAGGCAGAAGAACAGATAAGTGAACTGGAAGATAAATTATTGGAAATAATCACTGCAGAGCAGAATAAAGAAAAAAGAATGAAAAGAATCGAGGACAGACTTAGAGACCTCTGGGACAGTATTAAATGCACCAACATTCGAATTATAGGGGTCCCAGAAGAAGAAGAGAACAAGAAAGGAACTCAGAAAGTACTTGAAGAGATTATAGTTGAAAACTTCCCTAATATGGGAAAGGAAATGGTTAACCAAGTCCAGGAAGCACAGAGAGTCCCATACAAAATAAATCCAAGGAGAAACATGCCACGACACGTATTAAACAGACTATCAAAAATTAAATACAAAGAAAAAATTTTAAAAGCATCAAGGGAAAAATAACAAATAACATACAAGGGAATCCCCATAAAGTTAACAGCTGACCTTTCAGCAGAAGCTCCGCAAGACAGAAGGGAGTGGAAGGACATATTGAAAGTGATGAAAGGGAAAAACCTACAACCAACATTACTCTACCCAGCAAGGCTCTCATTCAGATTTGACAGAGAAATTAAAAACAACACAGACAAGCAAAAGCTAAGAAAATTCAACACCACCAAACCAGTTTTACAACAAATGCTAAAGGAACTTCTCTAGTCAGGACACACAAGAGAAGGAAAAGACCTACAATAACAAACCCCAAACAATTAAGAAAATGGTAATAGGAACATACATATTGATAATTACCTTAAATGTAAATGGATTAAATGCTCCCACCAAAAGATATAGACTGGCTGAATGGATACAAAAACAAGACCCGTATATATGTTGCCTACAAGAGACCCACTTCAGAACTAAGGACACATATAGACTGAAAGTGAGGGTATGGAAAAAGATATTTCATGCAAATAGAAATCAAAAGAATGCTGGAGTAGCAATTCTCATATCAGACAGAAAAGAATTTAAAATAAAGACTATTACAAGACACAAAGAAGGACACTACATAATGATCAAGGGATCAAACCAAGAAGAAGATATAACAATTGTAAATATTTATGTACTCAACAAAGGAGCACCTCAATACCTAAGGAAAATGCTAACAGCCATAAAAGAGAAAACTGACAGTAACACAGTCATAGTAGGGGACTTTAACACCCCACTTTCACCAATGGACAGATCATCTAAAGTGAAAATAAATAAGGAAACACAAGCTTTAAATGATATATTAAACAAGATAGACTTAATTTATATTTATAGGACATTCCATCCAAAAACAAAAGAATACACTTTCTTCTCAAGTGCTCATGGAACATTCTCAGAGATAGATCATATCTTGATTCACAAATCAACACTTGGTAAATTTAAGAAAATTGAAATCGTAACAAGTATGTTTTCAGACCACAACACCATGAGACTAGATATCAATTACAGGAAAAGAAATATGTAAAAAATACAAACACATGGAGTCTAAGCATTACACTACTTAATAACCAAGAGATCACTGAAGATATCAAAGAGGAAATCAAAAAATACTTAGAAACAAATGACAATGAAAACACAATGACCCAAAACCTATGGGATGCAGCAAAAGCAGTTCTAAGAGGGAAGTTTGTAGCACTACAATCCTACTGAAAGAAACAAGAAACATCTCAAATAAACAACCTAAACTTACACCTAAAGCAATTAGACAAGAAGAACAAAAAACCCAAAGTTAGCAGAAGGAAAGAAATAAAGATCAGATCAGAAATAAATGAAAAAGAAATGAAGGAAACAATAACAAAGATCAATAAAACTAAAAGCTGGTTCTTTGAGAAGATAAACAAAATTGATAAACCATTAGCCAGACACATCAAGAAAAAAAGGGAGAAGACTCAAATCAATAGAATTACAAATGAAGGAGAAGTAACAACTGACCCTGCAGAAATACAAATGATCATGGGAGATTACTACAAGCAACTATATGCCAATAAAATAGACAACCTGGAGGAAATGGACAAATTCTAAGAAAAGCACAACCTCCCAAGACTAAACCAGGAAGAAATAGAAAATATAAACGGACGAACCAAAGCACTAAAATTGAGACTGCGATTAAAAATCTTCCAACAAACAAAAGCCCAGGACCAGATGGCTTCACAGGCGAATTCTATCAAACATTTAGAGAAGAGCTAACACCTATCCTTCTCAAACTCTTCCAAAATATAGCAGAGGGAAGAATGCTCCCAAACTCTTTCTACAAGGCCACCATCGCCCTGATATCAAAGCCAGACAAAGATGTCACAAAGAAAGAAAACTACAGGCCAACATCACTGATGAACATAGATGCAAAAATCCTTAGCAAAATACTAGCAAATAGAATCCAACAGCACTAAAAGGATCATACACCATGATCAAGTGGGATTTATCCCAGGAATGCAAGGATTCTTCAATATATGCAAATCAATCAATGTGATAAACCATATTAACAAATTGAAGGAGGAAAACCATATGATCATCTCAATAGATGCAGGAAAAGCTTTTGACAAAATTCAACACCCATTTATGAAAAAAAAATCCAGAAATTAGGCATAGAGGGAACTTACCTCAACAAAATAAATGCCGTATATGACAAACCCAAAGCCAGCATCGTTCTCAATAGTGAAAACTGAAACCATTTCCACTAAGATCAGGAACAAGACAAGGTTGTCCACTCTCACCACTATTATTCAACATAGTTTTGGAATGTTTAGCCACAGCAATCAGAGAAGAAAAAGAAATAAAAGGAATCCAAATCAAGAAGGAAGAAGTAAAGTTGTCACTGCTTGCATATGTCATGATAGTACCTAAAGAATCCTAAAGATGCTACCAGAAAACTACTAGAGTTAATCAACGAATTTGGTAAAGTAGCAGGATACAAAATTAATGCTCAGAAATCTCTTGCATTCCTATACAGTAATGATGGAAAATTTGAAAGAGAAATTAAGGAACACTCCCATTTACCACTGCAATAAAAAGAATAAAATAACTAGGAATAAACCTACCTAAGGAGATAAAAACCTGTTTGCAGAAAACTGTAGGACACAGATGAAAAGACTAAAGATGATACAAACAGATGGAGAGATATACCATGTTCTTGGATTGGAAGAATCAACATTGTGAAAATAACTATACTACTCAAAGCAATCTACAGATTCAATCCAATCCCTATCAAACTACCAATGGCATTTTTCACAGAACTAGAACATAAAATTTCACAATTTGTTTTGAAACACAAAGGACCCCGAATAGCCAAAGCATTCTTGAGAATGAAAAATGGAGCTGGAGAAATCAGGCTCCCTGACTTCAGACTATACAACAAAGCTACAGTGATCAAGAGAGTATGGTACTGGCACAAAACAGAAATATAGATCAATGGAACAGGATAGAAAGCTCAGAGATAAACCCAAGCACATATGGTCACCTTAGTTTGATAGAGGAGGAAGAATATACAGTGTAGAAAAGACAGCCTCTTCAATAAGTGGTGTTGGGAAAACTGGGCAACTACATGTAAAAGAATGAAATTAGAACACTCCCTAACACCATACACAAAAATAAACTCAAAATGGATTAAAGACCTAAATGTAAGGCTAGACACTATCAAATTCTTAGAAAAAAAAAAAAAAAAGACAGAACACTCTATGACATACATCACAGCAAGATCCTTTTTGACCCACCTCCTAGAGAAATGGAAATAAAAACAAAAATAAACAAATGGGACCTAATGAAACTTAAAAGCTTTTGCACAGCAAAGGAAACGATAAACAAGACAAAAAGACAAAGCTCAGAATGGGAGAAAATATTTGCAAACGAAGCTACTGACAAAGGATTAATCTCCAAAATTTACAAGCAGCTCATGCAGCTCAATATCAACTAAACAAACAACTCAATCCCAAAATGCAGAAGACCTCAATAGACATTTCTCCAAGAAGATATACAGATTGCCAACAAACGTATAAAAGGATGCTCAGCATCACTAATCATTTGAGAAATGCAAATCAAAACTAAAATGAGATATCACCTCACACAGGTCATAATGGTCATCATCAAAAAATCTACAAACAATAAATGCTGGAGAGGGTGTGGATGAATGGGAACCCTCTTGAACTGTTGGTGGGAATGTAAATTGATACAGCCACTATGGAGAACAGTATGGAGGTTCCTCAAAAACTAGAAATAGAACTACCATACAACCCAGCAATCCCACTAAAGGGCATATACCCTGAGAAAACCATAATTCAAAAAGAGTTATGTACCACAATGTTCATTGCAGCTCAATTTACAGTAGCGAGGACATGGAAGCAATGTAAGTGTCCATTGATAGATGAATGGATAAAAAAGATGTGGCACCTATATACAATGGAGTATTACTCATAAAAAGAAATGAAATTGAGTTATTTGTAGTGACGTGAATGGACCTAGAGTCTGTCATACAGAGTGAAGTCAGTCAGAATTAGAAAAACAAATACCATACGCTAACACATATACATGGAATGTGAAAAAAAAAAAAAAAACAGATTCTTAAAAACCTAGGGGCAGGACAGAAATAAAGATACAAACATAGAGAATGGACTTGAGGACACGGGGAGAGGTAAGGTTAAGCTGGTACGAAGTGAGAGAGTGGCATGACATATATACACTACCAAATGTAAAATAGATAGCTAGTGTGAAGAAGCCACATAGCACAGGGAGATCAGCTTGGTGCTTTGTGACTACCTAGAAAGGTGGGATAGGGAGAGTGGAAGGGAGATGCAAGAGAGATGAGATATGTGGATATATGTATATGTAAAGCTGACTCACTTTGTTATAACGCAGAAACTAACAGAATTGTAAAGCAATTGTACTCCAATAAAGATGTTAAAAAAGAAAGAGATGCAGACATAGAGAATGGACTTGAGGACACGGGGAGGGGAGGGGAGTGGGAAGCTGGGGCAAAGTGAGAGTAGCATTGACATATATACACTACTAAATGTAAATTAGATAGCTAGAGGGAAGCAGCAGCATAGCACAGGGAGATCAGCTCTGTGCTTTGTGACCACCTAGAGGAGTGGGATTGGGCATGTGTGACGGAGGCTTAAGAGGGAGGGCATATGGGGATATATGGATGCATATGGCTGATTCACTTTATTGAACAACAGAAGCTAACACAGCATTGTGAAGCAATTATACTCCAATGAAGATGTATAAAAAAAAAAAAAAAGAAGTAGAGATTTAGGTATCCTGGAGGGTTCATCGGATTCCACCAATTGCCTTTTGAAAACTTCAACCTGAGTAAAGTTGCAAATTCTTGCCCTGAAAAAAGAAATATTTTTATTTATTAAAATAAAAAAAGACTTACTATTATCTGTTCAAATCAGGTTTTATGTTTTAACACAGAAAAATAATGTTAACTTTATTTCAGAAAGAAACTTCAAGGAAAACATTCTATTGGGGCTTCCCTGGTGGCGCAGTGGTTGAGAGTCTGCCTGCCGATGCAGTGGACACGGGTTCGTGCCCCGGTCTGGGAAGATCCCACATACCGTGGAGCAGCTGGGCCCGTGAGCCGTGGCCACTGAGCCTGTGCGTCCGGAGCCTGGAGAGGCCACAACAGTGAGAGGCCCGCGTACCGCAAAAAAAACAAAAACAAACAAACAAAAAACATTCTGTTGATGTCTAATGGAAATGCAAAGCTTAGAAGAATTATAAAAGGCCTAATTTAACATTAATCAGTCTGGTAAAGGTACAGTGCTTCATAGTAAATTGGATGATGATTGTGAAACAGCCATTTTTATTTTCCTAAAGAAAATCTTCTCTGACCCCATCACCTACTCCAGCCTTTGAGAGGTGCTCCTCATACAGGTTTCTACACAGTGGTGGATAATATTGGAACTTTCTTCATATGTGCCCATAGCAATTTGTCTCTATGTATATTATAATATTCATCGAACTGCATTAAGTATACCTTAGTATATAGTTGACTAACTCTTGATGGTGGGGAATATTTTACTCACCATTGTGGCCCCAAGCTCTAGTACATGCCTTTAACTTGAGAGATGATGAATAAATCAGTAAGTGAGGGAGTGAAATATTAGACCAGCCTTAGGGATTAGTTCTGATATCCTTGCTCTCCATATGGGAAGAGGCAATCCCAAATGCTTTTTTCAGATTCAACTTCTGCATCTAAAAATTTCAATGTCATCATAAGTTGGGAGAGATGTTTGTTGGTTGTGAGCCATTTTATTTGAAAATGTTCTCATTTATACATGTTTAGTAACTGGATAGTATGCAAGAAATTACAAAGTTGGACAGATGCCTTTAAAAATTAGGTATATTGCACTTAAGAAAGATGATCTGCTTTTTGAAGAAATCTATTTTTCAGAATTTTCTGTAAGTGGCCTAGCAGCAATTATTTTACCTGATACATGCTGTTTAGAGTGTTTCTGTGTCACGACCTGCTACAACTGAAGAAGCCACCCTACAAAGGCAATTATTATCACAATTGTCATGTTTTCCTTTTTGCCAGGGATTTAAATCTCGGCTCAAAGTCAGCCCAGGAATCCCACCCTGGCTCATGTTTTATGCTTTGTGCATTGCTCCTCTGACTTTCTGAGCAAGATCAATCAATCAGTTTCTTCCACCAGGAACTGAGCAGTCATGACATCACCATGAAGCTCAGTCCTGTTCTAGAAAAACAACTGAGCTTGACCAAAATGAGCCACAATTTATTTTCAACCAGGGAGACTCAGTCTCCATAGAGTTTTAAATATCAGATACTGCTGCTGGAGTTGGGTCCAGGAAGTACCTCTATAGAGCCCAGAAATGAAGGGTAAAGGAAGACCAGTCTGCTCATTTTCAATAAATCACTAGAGTAATCCAGGTGGGATTCTGCAGCTGTGAGTGGAAAGCAAAAGGAGATCATTATTTGTATTTAAGAGTGCAAAAGCAAAATCAATTTTTTAAACCAAGGTTCAGGAGGGCTGACTGATGGAAGGGTAGATATATAAAGAACAGTATACATTTTTGAATTAGAAAAGTTTTCCCACCCCTGCCACTCATTAATGTCAATGAAATCCACTTTTTTTTTTTTTTTTTTTTTGCGGTATGCGGGCCTCTCACTGTTGTGGCCTCTTCCGTTGAGGAGCACAGGCTCCGGACGCGCAGACTCAGCGGCCATGGCTCACAGGCCCAGCCACTCCGCGGCATGTGGGATCTTCCCAGACCAGGGCACAAACCCGTGTCCCCTGCATCGGCAGGGGGACTCTCAACCACTGCGCCACGAGGGAAGCCTGAAATCCAAATTTTTAAATCAGTCTGGATGCAATATTCAATATTCAATATATTTTATACTATTAATATTTTATTTAAAAGGGACTTGCTTTCCAAGCTGTTCATGAAGAAATCAGTCTCACCAAGATTCTTCTAAGTACTCTATTTTTTTACCTATGTCATCAATATGAACTAATGAAACTTCCTGTTACTACAGTCTTTGGTTTTATATATATATATATATATATATATATATATATATATATATATGTAATTGGAAACACTCTTAGCACATACAGTTATATTACTTGGGATTAACAGCCTCCTCAGGCAAAAGAAAATTATGTATGAATACTAAATTTTTCAAGAATATTTTTGAAACAGGCACAATACTAGTTATAATGCTTTATAAGTCCTACATGTTTTGTTAGAACAATTTCTATAAACCAGTATCACTAAGTTGATAGAAAAGAAAATATTCCTAGGTAGCTGATTATCAATAAATATTTAGTTTACTGAATTTATTTACCTGTAGTCCTCCAAAATTAGTTTGAATAAACTTTTATTTAAAGTAAGGTGTTTAATATCAATCATGTGCATCAAAAGGTGCTGGGTCATTTGAAAGGAGGAAAAATGGCAAAAATAGAACAAAATTGCAATTGCATAAGTGTTATGCAATCAGAGCAGAAATGATTAGTGTGATGTTGAACTAGTTAAGAAAATTTGTGAGAATTGAACATGAATTTGAAGAATATCTTTTAGTATTGGTAGAGAAAAATTGATAGCACATTCCATGATATAGTAATGGTACAAACAAAGATATATATAGATGGGAACAAACATCACATGTTCCTTTAAGAGTGTCTTTAGAATTCCAGAAGTTTTGTGTTTCTTAAAGGCATAGCTGAAATCGAAATCACCAATAAGATTGTTAAAAAGATGCATCTTTGAATTTCAACCCAGACCTCTTCCATGTGGGTCCAAAGAATCTCTGGTGATTATCATACATACCACAATTTGACAGCCACCATATGAATACAGTTTAGCCATACATGAAACCTAATGCCAGCAGTTACCAGTTAGTACTGGCAACCTCTTTCCAAACATGATGGAAATTTACATAGAAAGGATTGCCTTTTCTTGGGAAAGACACTGATGTCCAAGTAGTTAAAAGTAAAAGTTTTGGAATCCATCTGACCTTAGTTTGAATACAAAGGGCAAGTTGCCTCATTTCTCTAAGCTTTGATATTTTTTTTTTCTTTTCAATCCATGCTATTAGATTGTTTCAAAGTCAAGGATCATGTCTGTTTGGTTTATAGTATTCTCAGCACCTAGCTTGATCAATAATTGTTGTGTACAGATGATGATGACATTTACTATGAATTAAATAAGATAATGCTAATCTCAGTGGATATATATAGAAAACACTCAAAATAATGTAGTTAATGATTCAATTACAATAGAAAGTCAGCCATTCATTCTGTGTTTATTTAGACTATCTGTTCCCAATCTAAGTTCTGGGAATGTAAGAATAAAGGAGACAAAATTTATGACCTCAATTATCTTACAGTTTTATGAAAAGAAATTCAAATAAATTGAAAATTTCATTAAAATATGACAGAAAAAAGGAACATGTGATAACATGGAATAAACCTCTAGATCAGCTGGGGTAGTGAGATGAAGCAGGGGACACTTAAAGAAGACTTCCTTGAAGACATGGCATAATGTCTGTATTGGTTTCCTAGGGCAACTGTAACAAATTACAACAGAACAGGTGACTTAAAACAACAGAAATTAATTTTCTCAGTTCTGGAGGTCAGAATTCCAAAATCAAGGTGTCAACAGGGCTATGTTCCCTCTGAAGGCTCTAGGGAAGAATTCTTCCTTGCCTGTTCCTACTTTTGGTTGCCTCCCAGCAATTCTTGGCTTGCACCTGCATCACTCCATTCTCTGCTTTCATCTTCACATGACTTTCTTCCCTATATGTTTCTCTGCGTGTTCTTTCCTCTTCTTACAAGGACACCAGTCATTGGATTTAGCCTCCCCCTCAATTTAATTAATTACATCTGCAAAGTCCTTATTTCCAAATAAAGCCACATTCTGAGCTTCTGGTGAACAATGATTTTGGGGAAACATTATTCAACACACTGCAATATCTAAACAAGAATTTTGAACTACAAATAAAAGTTGATCTGACCGAAAAGATGGACAATTTCTCACCTGTGAGCACACTGCATTGTTAGTGGCTTGAAGTCACCATTGTCTATAGAGAAATGTTTATCAGAAAATATTTTTCCTTCTTGAGGTTACTATCTATCTTTTGGAGCTCCTGGATCTCCAGTCATGCCCATCCACTCTGGAAATAGGAGATCAGATCTAGTGTGGATACCAATAACCCTTTCAACCTTTAAACATCACTGGTTTGGGAGAATCGTTTTGCTTTCTAGACTCATGGATCCTTCCTTATAGAAACTGAGATCTTGGTTGTAATTCCTCTACAGGATAGAAGATACCCAGCTTTGATTTAGCAGATGGAGGTTGCTTTTTTTTTTTTTTTTTTTTTAATAATTTCATCTAACCTGTTTGTGTCTGTGCCTCTCCAAAACCAGGAATAACAAGATTAATGCCAGCTTCCTCTTTACACCTTTTACAGCAGCATTTATCACAAAGGGAGTGAAGGGAGAACTTGACAGAGGTGAATAAAGAACTACAGTGCCTATTTAAAAATTATAGAAAAAAGCTTGTGAGCTTCAGTTGCTTTTTCTCCTGCTCAATCTTTTCAGTAGAAACAGACAACATTTTTTTCTCTCCTATTTCTAGGAAATGAGCCAGATAATACGTTTATTTTCCAGATTCAACAGCATTGGAGACCAAGCTTTACATATACCATTTGTTGGGTCTACCGAAAAAAACCCCCTATGACCATGAGGGTTTCCTCCAAAGATTCACTTGGGATTACTGAGTTTTTCTGCTATGTTAACCTAAATTGTTGAGCATAACAAGCTACTACATACACTTTTCTGGAAGAGCAATACTACCTTTCCCACTGCCTTCTTTCTGCAAGTTAATGACATTTTTATAGTTGTAAATTGGCCTCTGACCTCTTAGCCATCTATCCCACTGGAGGAAAATGGCATGATCAAAGTCAGACTGTGTGCGTAAGTTATAGAACTTCTGAGTAGTAAACAAACATCTTCTCAGCAGATATTTTGTCCTTTGCTTTATGAAATAATTTACAAATTTTAGTTCAATCTATATTACCTTTGTTTAGATGGGCTTATTTCCATTTCTGATTTGTCAATAACTGTGGACTAACTCAGCAGGGAGAAAGTCAAAAAAAGTGAATTGTATTTGCCTGTGGAAGAGTTAGTATGCAGACAGTAAATAACAGCTAGTTTATCTGAATATAAAACAGGATTAAATCAACCAACTGGGTAAAACAGAATTTTAAGTGGAATATTTTTCAAGTGATATACTAAAATTGCTTCCAATGACAGTGCCTATATTTTTAAGTAAATATCATCATATTCTCATAGTTGTATGTATTTTGGGCCAAGTACTTGTTGAACATTTAAAACAATTGCTTTAATCTGAGTGTTGAGAATTTGATAAGAATATCTTTTGTTTTTTAAGATTATTTTATACTTTTGGGGAAATAATTAAACATTGAATATAATTACATAACAAAAAGGCAACTTCTACTGAACCAGTAACTAGAAGCAAGAAAAATGGCATGATTTTCCAGGAAAAAATTTTGATGTAAAAAACCAGTCAAAGGGCATAAACTAAACATAAAATATTACATTTTCTGGAAGATAAAGATTTTTATGTATTTTACATTACTTTTAATATTACATTAGAGGACTATATACTCTCATATAAGATTTGAGAAAATCAGAATATGTACTGGCTGGAAATGTGAATGCTATATATCATTTTCATTATAATCATATCAATGGAGCCATTTCCCCTCCCCATTAATTCTCATTTTAATGACAACATTATGTACATACACACAAACACTTTGCTTTCAAGAAAGGCAAAATGATTCAAAGTTAAGATTGTAGACTTTTAATGCAGACCAGCTAATGAGCTTATATGAGATATTGCAGCTTGAATCTTAGTTTCACCTGTATCGCAGAGCAGCCATCCAGCACTTAGGAGCATGGGTCCTGGCTTTGATATCTCCTGTTTATTAAATTGATGACTTTGATCAGGTTAGTTAGTAGTTCTCTACTTAAGTTCCTCATCTGTAAATAGGAGGAATTATAATGTCTACCCCATAGGATTGTTGTGATAATAAAATAATTAATACTTTCATATGTACAGTGCTTAGAACAATGCCAGGTTTTAAGTACTTAAGACATTTCAGCAGCTGTCATTATCTACAAATGGATATATTAAAGTTGTCTCAGAGCTGTGAGGTAATTAAATGAGATATTTGTATATGAAACCCTTCATAGACTCTAAAGTGATGCAAATGCTAATTTATAATTAAGTGACTGGCAGAGAGGGACCCTCTATCTCTATTGCTCTCCTGTACAATGTGGGCTATAGCAAGTTTTCTAATCTATGGGTCTTCTCTTTAGATCTCCTGTAGTTGCTTCGAGGGTGCACATGAAATCAATTTACAGAAAGTAAATGGTTGTGTAAAAGTAAATTACTTTAATAACCTACACCAACAGTTTGCTAGTTACACTTTTTTTGTATTCACGCTATTGTGTTATGTTACTGATGGAATAGATATTGTCACCAAATTTAGGAGAGAAAACTAAGGAGTTGAGACATCAGAAAGTTGTTCAAGCACTTTGTAGCTGGAAGTTAATTCAATTTTGTGAAATTCAAGGTCAAGAGATGGCACTTTTAGAAAGACAAGTCTTGTCACTATTATATTTAAAGCAACAGGACCAATTTAAGTTTCTTCCCAGCAGCCTACTCTTTCAGTTAGGGAGCTGAAGGAAAGTGCTGACAGGATCTATTTCTTTCAAACCTGATGTAAAAATGATTTCTAGGATTGCCAAGGTGTTGCTGAAAGCTTTCACTGACACCTGATTTGTCTAATGGATCCTTGATGATTATTTACCTCCTGGCATGGATAATGTTTGAGTAAGATTCCAGTGAAAATAAGATCTGTGTTCATCAGCCAACCTGCTCTAAACCTTGCATCTTTACTCTATCATTTTTTCTTTTCAAATTTAAAGTGTTCACATTGCTTCACAAACCCTCCTTGCCCACTCACAAGCTTTTTATAAGTAGGCACAAATCCTTTTTAGGGAATGCAGCAGATATAAGTAAATAAATACATGAATAAGGTTGTTCACTATGTAGTTTCTCCTCTGTCATCCTACTGTATTGGTTAAGAAGCATGGTCTTATATATGTTGTTGGACATAATATTACAGCATAATTAAGGCTATTTCCATATTAGAATAAATTGTTCTATTGAACATAGTGTTATTTACTGAACAGAAACACCGTGCTTACTTGAAGGAGCCATATGTAAATTATGACAGAGAACAAATTAAATTCCACTCTGTAATTTAAAATATTTTTAAAAAAATCAATCATTGCGAGTTTATCATTTTGGTGTTAGTGCAAGAACTTGATGGAATTATGTAACTTTGCTTACTATTTGCAAAAGATTAAAAAATGAAAAAAAAATATTTTTAATGCAGAGGCTACTATCTTTTTGGAAGTTTTTAAGTTCTAAAAGGGAAATTGCAGGCTTGCATATGATGTTTATTCATCAACACATATGTATTTATTGTTGGGTAAGATTGTGACAGTCCCTGAAAAAAATGGAGAGAAAAAAATTCTAAGGAGATTTACTTGAGCCTTTTCTTTCACAATAGCTCACGATGTAGTCTTCTGCCCTTGGCTTCAGATTACAGGTGAATTAGGCAGCCCTGGGTTTTAGCTTCATGTCCTAAAGTCTTAGATGTCAAAATTAAGCCTACATTTACAGGCAGACCAAATTAGTGATGTCTGCCTGAAGGAGAGTGTTTTCTAAGACAATGATAGAATGTTAGATTTACCAGAGTTTTGTATTGAATTTCTTGTGGTGTATTTTAGACTTGCTTATGATTTTCAGTGAAGAAGCACATTCATGTAGTAATCCATAGATGATTAATCTTGTTATTTTCCCTAGGCTCTAGTATATGAGAAGACTGCATAAAGACATCCTGGGAAAGCACTGCCAAAACAAGACAGTGCAGCTTTTGATGTTCCCCTGCCTTTCCATACGTAGAGGGCAGATTGTGACAATGTGTGATTGTACTTTGGTCTACTTGTCCTGTCCATGGGTCCATTAAAAAATGATAGAGAACCCAGCAAACCACTGTCCTTGACAGTTTCCTAGACTTCACTGGGATTTCCATTATTGCAATTGTATAGGATAGTTTACTAAAGGATACAATTATAAATGATGGGGCTTCTAAGTGAAATTGTTTGGATATTTAGAAATGTACTTATATTATTTTAGACCTTAGCTTTATACATAGAAGAAGTACTGTAAAATATTTAAATCACAAGCTGCTAAGAATAAGATTTCTTTATATTAATATCTAATGTTTTTATTCTGGGTCTAATTAAATTTGAGTATAGTAATTGCTATTATTTACTCACAATTACTTAAAAAAAACCAAAACAACCTTATTGAGATATAATTTATGTATAATACATTTTATCTAATTAAAGTATACAATTCAATATAATTTTTGTTGTTGTTTTTAAAATTTTGATAGTATGTTTTCCAAGTTGGGCAACCATCAACAAAATCTAGTTCTGGGAAATTGTTGTTGTCACAAAATGCAGCCACTACCCATTTTCTCTACAGCCCCCAGCCCTAGGCAAACACTGATCTACTCTCTGTTTCTATAGATTTCTAACAGTTTATAAAAGTGGAAAGATACAGTATGTGATCCTTTTATGACTGGTTTCTTTTACTTAGCATAATGTTTTCAAGATTCCACCCTTTTGTAGCATGTATCACAGCTTCATTCCTTTTTATTATTAAATAATATTTCATTATGTAGATATACGTATCATATTTTATTTATCCATTCATCAGTTGATGGACTTTTGAGTTGTTTCCACTTTTTGGCTATTGTGAATAATGCTTCTGTGAATATTTATGTGCAAGGTTTTATGTGGATTTATGATTTCATTGTTCGTTGATAAATACCTAGGTGTGGAATTGCTGTGTCATATGGTAACGTTCTGTTGAACATTTTGAGAAATGGTCCGACTGGTTTCTAAAGTGGCTGCGTAATTTTGCATTCCTCCCAGCAATGTATAAGAGTGTCAATATCTCTATATCCTTGTCCACATTTGTTATTGTCTGTCCTTTTGATTATAGCAATTCTAGTGGATGTGAAGTAGTGTGTCACTGTGGTTTTGATTTGCATTTCCCTAATGACTATTGATGTTGAGCATCTTTTCATGTGCTTATTGATAATTTGAATATCTTTGGGGCAGTGTCTATTAAAATACATTTTCCGTTTTTTAATTGGGTTACTTGTCTTTTTATTATTGAGTTGTAAGTGTCCTTTGTATATTCTGGATAAAGTCCTTTATTAGATATGTGACTGGTAAATATTTTATCCCATGCAATAAATTGTCTTTTCATTTTCTTGATGATATCATTTGTAGAATATAACCTTTTCTCATTTCCTTATTCCTTTGCCATGCTTCCAAATGAATTACCCACACTGAAATCCTTTTCTCTGGTAATGCTTTTGAAGGAACTGCTCTACAATATTTACCATTTAAAAATGCTGATTGGTAATCCTGTGAGGCTGATTAAAAATATGATGAAAATAGTGTTCCATTAGATAGAACTTCAGTATCTTCCTTTATTTTAATTAAGTTGCCAACATTTTGTTGCATTCAATTATTAAACTCTGAATTACAACAAATCCTTATTTGTTTATTCCAAATGAGTATAAAAGTCTATGTTATATCTGTTATATCTGTTACCCATATTTATAACCTACAAGAAAATTCCATACTTAACCTGCAATCTGTAGTACTTTTCTTCTTGTAAGAAATACTTTTTGGTTGGAAAGAGTATTTATAGCCTTGAACATTCAGATTAGGAGAAGCTAAGGGGTTTTTCACTGCCAGAAAAAAAAAAAAAAAAAAAAAAAACAAAATGGTGAAGCAACACATGAAAACCCTTGACTTATTTCACATTTTTACTATTTCACACACACACACACACACACACACACACACACACCAAACAAACAAACAAAAAACCATAGTCACTAAAAGTGTATCTATTGTAGCACCAAAGCATAATATCCAGCATGCAGTGAGTGGTAACTAAACCTTTGCTGCAGAAAGTTTGAAAAAATTGCAAAGAAGCCAGGTAAGTTGAATGAGGAAAGGGAATTTAAGCAATGCAATACTAAGAGAAAACTAATTGTAGACTAAGGAGTAAATCAGCAATTTACAATTGTTATATTGAAAACTTACTTTGTTAAGGAAAGGAGACAGAAGCTAAATCTCAGAGAAGAAACAAAAGTTATCAGATAAAAGGTGAGAAATCAAAGGTAATTTTAAATTTTTAATGGAAGTTTTCCTTTCAAAACTGGAAAAGACCCCTAGATACATAGTAAACATAAAATATTTGATGAACTCTCATGGTTTTTATCCACAACACACTGAAAAAGGGAGCAACAGAGTTGTCTTAAATGCAGACCAAAGGGAATTGAGCAGATAGTAAGACATGAGATGGTTTTGAATAACTGAGGGATCTGTTTAAGCAACTCACAGGGCCTCATCACACTATCAAAAGACATTCACAAATAAATTAATTCAATAACTTTGCTTTTGAAATGTTTTATTATCTGTGGGTGACCTTCTCTAAAGACATCTTAGAAGGGGATGGCTATAGAATGCAGTATGAAGAACAACAACTCCCAAGAAGTTGTGGCTGTGGGGTGTGGCAAAATCACTTTGCTCAAACATCAGGACATGACAATCCAAGAGCTTCAAACAAGAAGTGAAAAGCTAGTCTATTTGAGGTTGTGATTTTTTTTTTTTTCATTGATACGTTCTAAGCACTTTTGTGGAGGGAGTGCTTTCTTCCTATAGAGCAGACTGTTTTTATCATAAGCAGATTGGAACCTACAAATGCCTCTTAATCCACCTTTCACTTTGACTAATAATCCCCAGCCTCTGAAAACTTATATGAAAATAAAGTTAAGAAACACATTTTTAAAATATCCCCATTAGCTTTTAAGAATATTTATTACCCTGAGCTCCATGTTCTGTAGTAGCAAGTAATTACATGGGGCTTCCCAGTTCTGAATGACAATATAATATTGAATTCAAAAAGGAGAACTGTCAGCAAAGTGTAGATGATTCATTTTGTGAATTCAAGGATCTTGATTTGAATGAACTTTCAGAAGAGGGAGGAAGGAGGGAGGTAGATGAAACAATTGCAAAATCCAGGTGAATTATACTGTTTGGAGCATTAAATTTTTAATGTTAACTAAGAAAAACTGGCGAAGCTAATATAGTCTAAAGAACACTATCAAAGATTCTCTTCTAGGCAGAACGCCAGACAGCTTGAGCCAGATTTTCACAGCAATACCTTCAGGTTTTATTTAAATTGAAATAAAGCCTGTCGTCTTAGCTTCAGCTGGCACAAAGAACGCACAGCTTCTTACTCAATTCCAATATTAGTTCTACAATTGCATTTGGTGATATATATTTGCAAATATATATGTCAGAGTGTTTTTACATAGCTTGCCAAAAGTTATTGTTAAAATTCATTATTCAGTTAAAAGTAAAATAAATGATTAAATATACAAATGACTAAATTAACAAATACATAAATAACACCAGTAGTTCACAGTTACCTTGCCAGAAATTATTCAGTTGAAAATTGAAACATCTGGAAAGAAAATGGATGTGTCATAGAAATTAGATTGACTTAATTTGGGTCATCTGGTCTTATGTATTTAAATGACACATGTTTTTTAAACGGGTAATATAATCCATAATCTTATCTGCAGTTCAGTTCTTAATGTCTTAAGGGATAGGACTCTGGAGATCTCAAACTAGTAAAGTCAATTTGCATTTTGAGAACATTTCTCTAGTCTCCATTTTGCTTAATAATGGGCCTTAAGTTCAAGAGTCATTACACTCCTTTAAACAAATGTTTTCTGTGTCCATAAACATCATCTATTCATAAAGCCCTGTAGCTACACACATCGAGCACTTTAATGGTTGTCATATCTCTTTTATTGGACACATTGTTGAAATGTTCCCTCTCTACCTTTTAAGAATGAACTTAGTTTGTCTTTGCATCATGTCAAATTTTTAAAAACATGCTTTGTTTCTTTGTGTAGTATATGCACACTATAATCAAAGTTCATTTCCAACACAAAATTTTAAATGTTATTTTTGTTGATAACAGAAATAATTCTATCTGTGAATAAAAATCTTGATTTCCTTAAACTCATAATTTTGATCTCAATATATTTTACTAATACACTTGCAAAATAATTTAATTTTACTTATATTTTTTCAAAATATAATATAGTGTTTTAATCAAAGGATGGAATCAGTTAATTAAAAACACAATAAAATAAGTCCACTTGCTCCTTCCCATCCCTTTCTCTGTGGTTGGTGTAGGGTTCCAGGGTCTCAGATTCAGTGGGAATTGGGTGGAGAATGTGGTTGGCATAGTGCAGTAGAGTAGAACTATGACCAAAACTGAGGCCCACGTGCTGACACATATTTACTGAGCATCTACTATGCATAAGGTGTTCTGCTAAGTGTTTGGAGAGATCTAACTGTATTCATGTGTTTTTTTCCTCATTTATTAGCATAATTTCACGTCACCTTGTTAGAGAAGTTCTTTCTTATCTGTTTTCTCATCAATGGTTCTTTTCTGAGCTTTGTCTGTCATTATGCCTGTTTTTACACTCCTTGTGACCTCCTTGTTCTATATTGTCAGCCTGAGTTGGTAGCACAATATCACAATCATGGTATAGCACTACCCAAGACACTTAAAAATGATATGATACTGGACAGGCCAATGCTTCCTACCTATATGCATTCTTAAAATTAGGTTGTGAAGGAAAGTTTGATTAATAACACATGTGCATATGTATATATACACACACCACAAGCATTAAAGAAGGGGACAAAATAATAGCAAGACAGAAAACCCTCCTGTTCTTCCAACTTTGCCATTCTAGGCTATTGTCTGCTCCTAATAGATGTGTTCATTATTAGTTTTGTATCAATCTGAATAATTTTGTATATGCTTTTTTCTTTTTTTGGCGGGGGTGGGGGTACGCGGGCCTCTCACTGTTGTGGCCTCTCCCGTTGCGGAGCACAGGCTCCAGACGCGCAGGCTCAGCAGCCATGACTCACGGGCCCAGCCGCTCCGTGGCATGTGGGATCTTCCCGGACTGGGGCACGAACCCGTGTCCCCTGCATTGGCAGGCGGACTCTCAACCACTGCGCCACCAGGGAAGCCCTATATATGCTTTATACTCTTCCTCCACCATACCCCTGAACTTTGATAAGAAAGCTATACTATTTTCTTTCTCCCAGGCTCTATTCTTACTTCCTCCTCATTTCAACTGCTTTCTCCGGTTCAACCACTATTATCTACTACCCTCCCCGTAAAGCAGCATATTCCTTTGGTTAGAGCAAAAAGACATAGCTCAGCAATTTGGAACACACAAATGGAATCTTTCAAACAACTCTCCTGCTGTGAAACCACAAACAGGTGCACATCACTGGAATTGATCTCACATTTGTTTGTTTTCTATATGAGGCTGTAATCCCACTTCTCACATGAATAACAGTTATTTATTTACATATCTATTTACATGTACATTTACAGTAATAGCAACAAGCCAGTAGGGTAGAGATCAGGAAAATGCTTTTCAGGTGTTTGGGATGAAATTTTATTTTTTATTTTCTCTTTTTACTTTTTTAATTATTTCCAATGGTATATATGAACTGTATCTTTTATATCTCTAAGCCCAAATACTGACACATTGCCTAGCAGAGAATCTCAATGAATATTAAATATTTAATGAATTAATGGATAGGTCTGGATTAATGTATTATTAACTGCTTTGATAAAACTTAATTTCAGCACAGCCCAACATGCTGGAGTAAGTCAAAGCAAGAACACATTCTGGAAGTCTCTTACTGACACTAGAAGGGGAAGGAACTAGCTTTGAACTTGATTTCTGTTCACATGTAAAATTTCTTTAAAAAAATATTCTAGCTTTAATAACTGAGTCTTTAGAAAAAAAATATCATTTGGCTCTTCAGATTGGTGGTGTACAGTTAGGTTTGTAATTTTTACTAAGTTCTTATTTTTGATTATTTCATTATTTTCCTCTGTATTTTAAGAGCTTTAGGATTGATCTAAAAGAAACTCCATTTCATTGGTGAGACACTGAGAGTAGGAAGAAAAAGAGGTCCTAGATTTTGTTTTAAAACCAGATTCATAGAAGATACTGTCTGATTATTTCAAGGCCCAAAGCAATACATTTAAAACTTCATTAAAGGTATTAGGGTAACTTTTATTCTCTAGCTATAATTATCTAGTTAATGAAATTTTGCTTTTTAACAAGGACCTAATCCTTATAAATTGTTGCATTGAATTTAATAAATTTTAATTTTCTTTTGATAGTACTGAGCTCATCTTTATACATTAGCTGCTAAAATCCTGTCTTAATGTTGATATTGACCCATTATAATATTTGAAATCAATGTACACAGCCTCAATAAGTGAGTGAAAGAATTTTCTAACCCATGCAATTGAAAATTTGTGTTTTCATTTTATAACACAGATCTAACCTATCTTATTTTAAATTCATTGTAGGAGCTTGACTTGCAAGAGAAAAAAATCATAGAATATTTTAAAGTCCTATTGCTGTGGAGATTTATGCAAATTCCTTATGGAAATGTATACACAACTTTCCCTTCATCAATAATGATGAATATTTTCCTGTGAAATATAGGCTGGGCCTCACCATCAATATATGAGTACTCCACTGTACTCTTCGTATAGAAAGCATTGGTGACATTTCACTGAAAAATATCCTCAAGTTAATTTAATGTTTCACATGACTTTAGGACTTCTTTTGTATGCGGGCCTCTCACTGTTGTGGCCTCTCCCGCTGCGGAGCACAGGCTCCTGGCACGCAGGCTCAGTGGCCATGGCTCACAGGCCCAGCCGCTCCATGGCATGTGGGATCTTCCCGGACCGGGGCACGAACCTGTGTCCCCTGCATCGGCAGGAGGACTCTCAACCACCGCACCACCAGGGAAGCCCAACTTTAGGACTTTTAAACAGTGGATTTGGATGTACACATAAAATCCTTTTATTTTCTCTAGGAGGTCTAGGGAGGGAGAATAAATGCGTTGCAAGTGTTGGGAATTAAAGCAGGTTTTAATAAACGTATAAGTTATTAAGAAAGCTTACTCAAATTAAGGACCCATCTATGACGGTTATAACAAGGTATTTTTATAAGCCCTGTATCTAAAATCCACAGTGATATTAGTTTGACTATTCATTTGCCATTCTAAATTAAAGTTATAACTTTGAACACCAGGGAGTGTGAGTGAATGAAATAATCAACTGCAAAATGGGAAGTAACTTGTCCTGAAATTTTTTTCTTAAGTGATTTTTGAAATAGAATCTATGCAATCAAATTTTTCCTTTTCTTTGACTTGGTAAGGAAAAGAAAATATAAGCTTTAAAAATTACCATATTAAAACACATATGGCATCAGTCTTCTTTTTACTTACCAAAAATATTTTTGACAGGAGAAGGAAAGGGCTGGAATCTGGGAGGGCAAGTAGACATGTACTTTTTAAGTTCTATTACATTGATTGATTTCATAAAAGTAACAAGCTATTTAAAATTTACACTCTATCCACTTACTTGTATTCTTCAACAGATGGCACCCAGCAAAAGAGGCAAGCCATCAATCATCCTGTGTGTTGCCCAGCACTTTTCCTGTCCCAATTTTCTCGTGCATTTCAGCGCCATTTGCCACAGTGGCATCTCTACATATCTCTTTGCTGAAACAGTCAGCTGCCCTAGCTTGGCTTCCTAAATCACTTGGCCCAAATTTCAGTCTCTCTCTTAAGAAAAGCTAGGCACAACGTATCCTGTCCACATGCTCAAATCAGTGTGTGTATAATTTAGAAAAAGGACATGAACAAAGGGGGCACTGGGGCTGAACAATCCCTCCAGTTTTTACAAGAGTCTGTTCTTTAGTCTATAATGATTTTCAAGAAGTGGATTTAATGGTGCATCTCTTCTTGGTGCAGCTTAATTTGATGGCTTGGATCGATAACCTCTTGCATTCCGAAGCATCTCTGAGATTTTGACAATTCGTACCAATTAAGTTCAAATGTTCCACGAAGTGACCCATCTGACAGTATCTTGTCAGTCATTTGACAACAAGTTGCTCCTATTGCATGAATTATAAACATGATCAATCCTCAAAGGGGTCTTTCCAAAGGGCAGTGGTAGCAACATATTAGAAGGGTAGGAAATTTAAATTTAAAGGAGAAGGGAATTAATTTTCATGAAGTTAATAAAACACCCACACTCTTGATTACTAATAGATATTAGTTTGCACTTCAGAACCTATTCCATCTGAGTGAACAAATGCTACTTCAAAATGTCAGTGCATCAAAGTTGAAAAACATCATAAGTGTAGAATTCTAATCATATTTTTGTTGGATTAGAGGGCTTGGTCTATTTGAAAATGAGTAAAGGCACTTTAAAGACTGGACCATTTGCAGCAGTAACATCATGCTTTGCATAACCTGTTCCTTTTAGCTTGTTTCATCCTATTTTAGCAAGTTAGACACAGTATTTGGTTTTCTTTTCATCTTATCAAGGATTGTGAGTACTGTTCACTTTGTTTTTACCACATTCTACCTTATAATGCCACCTTTATGTATGTGAAGGTCCAACTATATAATAAGCAGGTCCAATGCAAAATGGAAATTCAGAGCACCTTATGCATCAATTTATTAAGACACTCAAAATGGCTACAACAGAGCAGTAGGCCAAAGCTAGGGCACTTCCTATGTGCATAATATCTTTCTGATTCCAGTTTAACATCTTTGATGACAAAAACTTTTTTCTTTTTCAGTTATTTTAAATATTATACATTAATATGCTTTAAAAAACAAAATGTATAAAAGAAAATACAGTGAAATTTGAGCAACCTTCTTGCCTAAAACCCTCAGTCATTTTGTGGAGTTAGCATCACCATCAACAGAGTCCTGTGTGGGATGTGTCTTGTGCATAATGCCTTTACACTTTGTAGAAATTAAATAAATATTTGTTGGTAGCTATATTAGACTATATGTTCTGGATATAGCAGCAAGGGAAGTGAGTCATTGACTTAGAGAATGTTTGACAGTTAAGCTGGAGAAAAGACATAAATATGCACCTTCACTTAACGAGTGGACACTATCAACAGTTTTCTCTTAATACTAATTGTGCTCATTTATAATGTTCAGTTTAAATTAATATTAAGAGATACTAATTATATTGATCCCACATAGAATTCACTGTTGGCTTCATAATGGAACTTGCTTGACAAAATTCAACCGAATTGAAAGCATATTTGGATCCCCGTAACAGTGAACTTGATTTATTTGCATTAAACTGTTTGATTTAGGTTAGGATAAAATAAAACACAGTTGAAAAGTCCTACTATGTAACAGGAAATTTAATTATATCCTCGTGACACCCCTGTGCGTTAGGGTTTGTCATCACAATTTTATAGACAAGACGTGAAAGCTTAGATAATGGAAGAACCAGCGTAAGGTCACTGAAGCAAGTAAATGGTTTCCAAGTCTGTAAACATAGTTCTTACATAATCCCTTGAGTTTCCATGTTACCAAAAACTGTTAAAAATACTTCATTCAATACTTATATCAGTTACTCAACTATTATAAGCTCCCTAAGAAAACTGATAATTGTACTACTCAGAAAATTGTATCTTTTGCATTTGAAAAAAAAATTGTCTTATAAGAATTCATCAACGCTAATAAAGTATGCAAAAGGGGAAAATCAACACAATTAATATCTAAACCTTAAAAACAAAAACAGAAGGGATAAAAAGAAATGACCTGGAGCCCTGTCTGTGAGCATTATTTATTTATTTATCTGTTGGATTTATATTGTGCCTTCCTTCTGAAGAGTTCGTTTAAAATCTTGTATGTGGTATGCTTTGAAAGAGAAATTTACAAAGTCTGCCTGGGTTTGGAGGTGGATAACCTCACACAACATATTCTAAGCACTTGGTGTATGCAAAAGAGTCTGACTGCCACCTTGAATGGATAATTGACATTTACTTAGCAGTTAACACATTTACAAGTGTTTTTGTTCTCACTTTATTTTTTCCTTCTTGTTAAAATATGAAGCTTTTAGTGGTGATGATGTGATGTCCAGATCAGTATGGTTAAAAGGAACAGTAGGTAATCTGTAGTCTTTTCCAACCAGAGCACATGCAAAGACTACCCATTATTTCAAGCCCTGGGGGGATAAAATGATCTTTTGCATCATTTCTCAAGTGTGAAATGAAAGATGTATCTTTGGCAGTGTTTAGATTTCTAACCACATAAAGGATTGGAAGTGTTTTTGTTCCAACGTAAAATGAGAAGATGGTGTGATTTCAAAATACTCATGTCTGGGGAAAGGGCTGGAAAATAGCATTTTTTCCTCAGGTCGTATTTATTCTCAAATGGGCCATTTATTCATTTACTCACTTATTTTCTAATTTTTTCGGTGTCTACCATATGTAAAGCAATTAAGATAAACACAAATATTTTTAATACATGGTCCCGGACCTCAAAACAAAGTAAGGCAAAGATGCGTGGAAATGATTACAGGGAATGCACTTCAAGGTGAGATTTTATTTGAAGCAGAAAAGATGGACCATATATAATGGGCTGGGTATGGAATTAGGTAGCCTCAATGCCTGAACTGAAATGCCTCTGTGAGTTTTTCTGGAGAAAAGAAAATCTTATAGAAAAGTCACAGAAAAACATTTTGACAAGCCACCTTTCAGATTTGTGATGTTTACATGAAGGAATTTAAGCATGGGGAAATGGGCAGGAAGATTTGAGTACATTACACTGAATGGGATCACAACAGACAGTGCAAAGGAAGCATCAGCTGATGTGGGTCTGGATAAATTGATCTTACTTGTAATCATATATATTTTCTTCTTGGAATCATATAACTTTGCTCACTCCAAGATGGACTCTATGCCATTTGATTTTCCACTAATCTAGTATTGTTTATTCTCATGTGATACAATGCTTCAAATCTTAAAACTAATTTTTGTCTAATACTAATACCTTTAGTAACTAATTTACTTGGGAAAAATCTATTGTCACCTCTTCTCTATTCTTGTCTTTCTCAGTAAACTAATTTATTACCAGAAGCATTGTTTCAGTATTCAGGTAAATAAGCTATGATAGAGCTCATTATATTTATTATCTTGTATTACCATTAATGCAAACAGTAGTACATAACGTTGTTGATGAAAAAAGGGAGATGCTTTTCTCCCAGTCTTTGTAAAGAGTGTTCTGGGAATTCCTTTATACATCCAGTTAGTGAAGATATATATATATATATATATATATATATATATATATATATACACACACACAGATACTCTTTTAGGAAGATTAAATCTGTTATATATATATGTATATACATACACATATATAATTTGCCATATATAAATTAATATATATATGTAAATATATATATAAAAATAACAGATTTAATCTTTCTAAAAGAGTAATTTCTGTCCCTGCCTCAAAAACTTTCAGGGTCTTATTAAATCTTGGACTCCTAACATTGACAATCAGTACCTCTTGCAATTTGGTCCAAATTTAATTATTGCTGTTTTTTGGTTGATTTGTTTGCATCTTAAGCTCCAGGAAAACTGAACTCCTTGATGGACACCTACTTGTGCCTGGTATATGCTTCTTTCTCATTTCTGTATGTTCAAATTCAACTTGTGTTGTTATGCCCAGATAAAATTTCAACTCATCCAAAATCCTTTCATTTATCTCTAGGTTAAATAATCTTGCCCTGCTCTGAACTTACGTGGTACTTTACCTGAACTTCTTTATGACATTTGTCACTTTCAATCCTGTATAATCGTTCTTTATATAACACTGAGAACACATTATTTATATACATGTTATTTTCCTCTCTCTCAAGATAGTAAGTTCCGTGAGGCTCATGTTTAAATTTGTCAACGTATCTGACATACCAGTACACCATTTGCTTTGTACATAGAAGGCATGCAGCCATATTTTTTAAGGAAACAAATGAAGATTAATGTTATAAATGATGAAACAGGAAGGTAGCAATTCAATGGTTTTCCCAAAGTCACAAAGAAAATCTGAAGAGGAAGTTAAAGTAAAAATTTTAGTTCAGAAAATTCAACAATTTCCAAAAATATCAATGAGAGTAAATATTAATTCATTAAGTATTACAGATGAGCTTTTGACCTATTATGGTACAATCACCGTTTTAGGGGAAGATTCCAAACACTTCCCCTCTGCAGTCTGACTTTGTTTTCCACAAGTAATTTCCTTATTTCTCTAAGGACTATATAATATATAGAATTACTTGAACCTGGATATGTATAGCTGAATTATTTTAGAAACTAACACCTCATATTTGGAGGTTCAAACACTCTTGATTAATAATTTTGTGGTTTTATTTCTTTTCATTTTTGTGTAAGTCAGTCTCTCCTAGAAATGTTCCAATCTCATGAGAAATACAAAGCTTTTGGTATTTCATTTCATCTAAAAATCATTTCATCACAGCATCCTTGACATTTGGTGGAAAGGCTTATTTTTTAAAGGTGTCAAGACCTATTTCAGTTACAAGTTACACTACTATTTGGTTTTCTTTTTTTTATTTTTAATAGACAGGAGGGTGGTAGTTATTCATAATCATAGTAACATGGTGTGTATTTTACTGTCCAACTTACTAGATCAATGGAGAATACTTAGAATACCCCTTTTGTTCTTCTTTTTTAAATTCAAGTATAGTTGATTTACAATATTATGTTAGTTTTAGGTGTACAACATAGTGATTCAGTATTTTTGCAGATTATAGTCCATTACAGGTTATTACAAGATAATGAGTATAATTCCCTGTATTATACAATATATCCTTGTTGCTTATTTATTTTTTATATAGTGGTTTGTTAATCTCATACCCCTAATTTCCCCCCACCTCCTGTTCCCTCTCCTCTTTGGCAACTGCAAGTTTGTTTTCTATATCTCTTAGTCTGTTTCTGTTTTGCATATATATATTTATTTGTATTAATTTTTAGAGTCCACATATAAGCGATATGAATACAGTGTGTGTCTTTCTCTGTTTGACTTATTTCACTAAACATAATATATTCTAGTTTCATCCATGTTGCTGCCCTTTTGCTCTTCTCACTCTTATTCTAGTCTAGTGTTTTCATTTTCTCAACTTAGAAGTAAAAAGATGATCCAACTTAAAAAAAAGTCTCCTGTGTTTTTAGCAAACATTTTACAACACCAGAGGAAGGTGTTATTATTTTGTTTATGGCTGGTGCCTAGTGTATATTTTCCATATTGCTGGTGCCTAGTGTATATTTTCCATATTTTATTTTCTCTGCAGATGCTTACATATCTCTCCTCCATTTCCAGACATTCTTTGGTTTCATAGCTTTAAGATCTAGATGAGATATTGAAAAGCATGTAAGTCTGCTTTTACATTTCATAAATTAAGAAACTGAAGCTCAGAAAGGCAATATGACTTACTAAAGTAACACAGCTACAAAGCCCTCTGTTTCATTTTTGAGTGGGTATATTGACCGGAAGGAAAGTTGAGGTCAGTAGCAGTGAATTAAATTACTGAATTAAAAAGAAAAAGTAGAAGCTATTTGGGTCTTATGTAAAAAGAGAGACAAAAGCCAGAAGAAATATGGAATATTGTACACACTTAGGGTCACGAAGGTGAGGTGACTCAAGGACATGGTGAGAGTTTGATCAAATATAAATAAATTTTGGATAAAAGCTGTATCACTGTCATTTGAACTTGTTAATCATTTCACATTGACAAAAATCACTTGCAGAAAAAATGTGATTGTAATTGTAGACAGAGTCACACCGTTTATCTAGTTTTAATTTGGCAAAAAGAATGGGAAGGTTGGAGAAGATTGTTCCTCAAGATAAAAGATCAGGTCATAAGAGAATAAGCATTTGAATTATGTATTAAAAAAATGTGTTTTGAGTCTGTACCCTCCAGAGGTTTGGGTCATTGAAGACCTGTTTTTTCCACTCATAGATTTTGTTCAATGCCTGATTCCTCAAATGTGTATGCAGACTGTCACACTTCTTCTACCCACTTGGTTCTCTGTCCAGAAAGGACATTCGCCCAGAAATTACCAAAAACATTCTCCTGGTGGCATGCACTTTTTGGCTTCATATCAAAACAATTGTAGTATTCTGTCCTTTATAATCTTCCAGGCATACTGGGAGTAAAAATGAAAGCCAACATTCCTGATGTCCTGTTATTCTTTACTGAAAACTCAAACTCCCCATATATTCCTGTGAGTAGGGGTGATATGACTGCAACTTTAAGCTTGGCATTGACAGCCAAGGTGGATGGAGTGGATTGGACTGGTCAAAATATTCCCTCCTTTTTTTTTTTACAGAGAAATTCTGGACATGAATAAAACTTACAGAGTTGATCAGTGCCAGAAAGGGAGGAGTGTGAGTTGCTAGCTTTTGTGTAAGAACTTCCAAAAAGGGATAGGACCCTTTTGAAATACATTTTAATTTAAAATTAATGATCATCTATTTATAGCCACCCAGTTTCTCAAGACTTTCCTTTATTCTGCCAGTCCCACGGTCAGCCCCATCTTCTTGCACATTTGTCCTCAATTGTATCATTTTAAAGATAACTAATGCTGCATATATCACCAAAATCATATATAGAAATTACATGAGGTAAATTCAAACCCACTCTCAGCTATGGGTCCACTTTTATAAAGATTTACTTAATTGCTCAACATGTTTTCCTTTCTTTTCCAGTTAAGTTTTAAAAAAATTCCAATAAATTCTTTTATGTAGCACTGAATTAACACATTTTATGTTAATTAAACTTCCTCTTTTACAGGTAAAATTAAACATGACATTAAATGTGGTTATAAAAGACAAAACACAGATCTCAAGTTAACCTGGAATCATTGAATGATTTTTAACTTATATTCAGCAACATTTTAGATGCAAGTAAATTTTATTTTGTTCTAACATGTCATAAATTTATTTATATTTTATTCATTTTATTTATTTGTATTTTAATTGATAAGATTTAATAAACCAAAATACAAAGAGAAAAATTAATTAATTTCTTAAATATTCTGAATGATCAATTGCTTTTTCATTCACAACATGCACCAACATTGATTTTTAGTTGTATTATTTTGAAGGAAATTATTTCTTATGAAATGCTGTGTATGTCTACCTTCCAATTAAATCCAGGTAGATATATTTTGGTACTTGACTTAAGCTTACACTTTCAGAAAGTTACTTGATTAAAATAAGAAGTGAGTAACTTTAAAGAAACCAAACCAATCCTGAACATATTCCTTAATATATTAACAAATTTTGAAATAAAGAGAATGTTAAAACAAAACTGAATTAAGTCATGTCAATTCCCAGTTTATAAAGATCATTTCCATTTCCATAAATGTAGTTAGAGATAACTTTGTATTAGCAATAGCACAATAGTGTCATAAAAATCTTTCTATCTTGTGGTTTTATCATCACACATATACGAGAGAATATTCATTTGAATAATAATGACATGAACAATTAATTTTCCCACTCCTGATATGTGCTTTCAAGAAGATGGTGCACGATTATTGTAGGTCCTCTCCTCTTTTCACACTGACCAAATGGTCAGTTTTTGGAGGAAAGTTGGATGGCCTTTTCTGATTGGTAAGTTTGGGAAGAGCAAAATAACATGCTTAGTTCAGCTACTCCTTTCTGCTGGCATAGTTTATTTTGTACATGATGTTAAAACAAAATTTATTTAATATGAATATTTAATTGAGCAATAAACAAACTGTTCAAAAGCAAGGATTCTGCAAACCCCAAACTGCTATGAAACCCAGAAGCATGATCTTACATGATGACTTATAAAGTGAAAATGAAGAAGTTGTTTAATCTTTGCAATGATTAGTTAATACAGTGGGAGCTTCCAGATGGCAGGCAATTGATCAAAGTGATTATTTTAAAACATTTTAGAAAGATAACAAACTTCTTTTATGATTATCAGAGGCATTTACAACAGATAACCTAGGTTTTGCTGATGTTCATGAAATAAGCTAGAATTTTTTTTTTTTTTTTGCTGACATGGTTTAAATGATTTAGTTGGCCTGGGGGATTTTTCAAGCCTGGTCTCCATTTAATTTAATTTAATTTAATTTAATTTAATTTAATTTTATGTTATTTTATTTTAACAATGGTAAGTCCTTCAAAGTGGGTAATTCTTTCTTATTCTAGGATTCATTGTTAGGAGAAAATTAGGCTTTCATATCTAAAGTCATGCCCTGCAACCCAGCTTCTGTGAGTACGGAGAAGAAGAAGAAGAAGAAGAAGAAGAAGAAGAAGAAGAAGAAGAAGAAGAAGAAGAAGAAGAAGGAGAAGGAGAAGGAGAAGGAGAAGGAGAAAAGGAAGAAAAGAAGAAGAAGGTGGAAATGAGGAAAATGGAGAGGGAGGGGAGGGGGAGATGTATGAGGGAAAAAGAAAGAAGAAACTAAATTTGATTTTTATTGGTCTGTTCTTTGTAATATATCTGTTTGGGCTCAACTTAAAAAAAAAAAAGTGCCTATCTTTAGTGTAACATGCTTTTAGTTGACCTAAAGTTTTCTTTGTCTCCACTCTACTATACAGAAAATAGATAACTAATAAGAACCTACTGTGTAGCACAGGGAACTCTACTCAGTACTCTGTAATGGCCTCTATGGGAAAAGAATCTAAAAAAAAGAGTGGCTATATGTATATGTATAACTGATTCACTTTGCTGTACACCTGAAACTAATACAACATTGTAAACTCTACTCCAATAAAAATATAAAGTTTTCTTTGTCTCAATGTGTGTTCCACAAAGCTATAGAACTATTTGTTGTATTCTTGACTTAAAATTCACTAAAGAATTGTATAGTTATCCATGAAAAGATTTCAAGAATTGATAAATCTGAATTTTCTTTGAATGAAGTTTAAAATGTGGAAAATTATTTATGATGATTAGAAACTCTCATTGGAAAACATTTATGATTTTGACTAAGAAAAACAAGAAATGTTTCCCTCAATCTAACAGTTGAAAACACTAATGGTTTACCCAAGGTTACCAAGTAGGTAGATTTTCAAAATAAAATATGAAGCCAGATTTGTGTCAATGTAGAGATGGTTTTCTTTCTACTCTACTATGTTGTTTCTTTGGAAAGACTATATATTGCAACTCAATAAAAAAAATAGTCAGAAATATTTCATAAGTGATTATTTTTATTATTCAATCCCTGTTCTTCCATTATATAATTAATTTTTAATGTATATCATGTATAAACAATGTTTTTAGAGGATAATCTCCAGGAGGAGAAATTCTGAAATTGGAAACACTTTGAAAAAGCTCTGAAGTAGGATAAATAATAATTTTTATTGTGTACAATAGTGATAAATCTTATCTACCTTCTTTTAAAGCTTCCTTGAAAATAGAACACAAGAGTTAGATGTATTTTTATAAGAATCATTCATTTTTTTTTCTGAACCAATATTATTAGTCAAATCACCTATTTTTAATGCTTGACTCATTTTTTTTTCCTCTGTAAAGAGATAATATGATAGATCATGTCTACAGAGCAATATTTGCTAAACTGTGAGAAGTCACTATGTAATAGTTCTCACGGCTCTTGGCCTAGAAAAATCATTTGATTCCTATAGTACGAAGCATGTAAGATGAACTAGTAGATAGTATAAAATCAAATATTAAGTAGTGGTATAAGGAGGTATAGTAAAGGTAATCAGAAAAGAGGTCAAAAATTGTGCAGCTAGAATATTTGGGGAAGGATTTTTAGATACAAAATATTGCTTTGTCCATATTCTATTTTTTAATAATTTTGTTCTGTGCCATTTTCTCTGTATGATATGAGTTTTGAACGTCTTAGCCCTGCCGCTCCAATTAATGGAATTGTAGATCTTGGTCTTGAAAACTACAAACTGCAGTGAAAGAACTCTCAGCAAAATAAGGAGAAAATACTCCCTCCTCCCTTACAGTTATAGAAAAACCTATATAATTCTATATAATACACTGTCTTTGCAGAGTTATTTTAAGACAGATAAGAATCTGACTATGGAGACTTTTGATATGTCATGTGAAATTAAACCTTAACCTCAGTAATATCTGTGATTCTGATTGGTTGTAACCTAATAATCTATTGCCCTAGTAATATCCAAACTGACACGCCCATTCATTTTCTGGAAAAATGAAATCGTGTTTTCTTATTAAATCAGAAGAGGTTTACTGACATTTCTTTCTTTTCCCACATGCTTGGAGTGGAGGGGGAGAACCCAATCCACGACTCCACTCTATTTCTCATTTAAATAAAGAGATGAACACATTTTGCTTCATTTAAATTAACAATTTCTTAGAGATGTTACTTGAACTGAATGTTAAAAAGAAGACAAATTTTAAATACAATAGTAGGATGGAGGAAAACAGTGATGATTAGTAGAAAGAACACAATTGAAAATGACGAGGAGGAGATGTTGATTCCTGAGGAGTTCCTTGGGAGTTAGGCCCACCTCCATCACTAGCTCACTCTTTATTTATTAATTTATTTAGCATACATTTACTGAGAGTTCTTATTTGGTACCAAAAATTCCTCCAGACATTTAAAATTAAAAATATAAACTTGGAGTCAGAATATCTATCTCAGAAAAATTAAGTGGCCTTGAGCAAGATAATTAACATCTATAACTCAGTTACGTTTTTCTCATCTTGAAAATCGTGACAATAAGCACTAAACTAGATTAAAGTTCAAAATACACAATAAGGATGTTAGTAAATCAATAAGAGATAACCTGATTCCTAAAATAACTGAGACATAGTTGGGGAGTAGCTCTACAAGTGAACAATTACTATTCAAAATTTTAGAAATCTACTATATATAATGAGGTTCAGGGGAAGGATCAACAAAAGGTTTGTTCTAGATACTGAGATTCCATCCTTGTCCTCTGATAGACATAGAGGAAGGTGGAGATGAGAGCAGGAACACCTTTATACGGGTTACAGTGATGGAGAAACTTCACATTTTTGGTCTCAACATCCTTATTTGTTAAGTAAGGGAGTTTGAATACTAAGGTCCCTTCCAGCTCCAACAGAATGCAGTTTTATGTGATCCAGAAGTTATTCTCCATGGTTCAATTATGTCACTTTGTTAGACACAGACCTTTCCCATGTATGAGACAGAAGTACAGTTATTTTGTGGTTTTCTCTTGATTAAGTTTATTTTCCAAAAGATATCTTATGTAAGGGATAGTCCCTAGTTACATTCTGGCTATGAGGATGTATTCAACTTCAAGATGATTCCATCATCCATTCCCTCATGCACACATCTTTTATTTACTGTTAACTTACTGGCCCTTTATGGTTAAATTGCTTCACATTTGTACAATTTTTAGAGAAATGTAAAAGTCTTTACACTAATTTATTTGCTTTACTTTTATAATTTTTTTCAATATTTATTTATTCTCTCGACTATGAGAGATTGTAAGGTCTTATGAAAATATTAAAAGCACTAACACAGCAATCTACAGACATCTAATATTTTTTAATAAAGAACAAAGTGGGTATAAAGAAGATCTTAAAAATTCTTAATTAAATGTTCTTTCTAATAAAGTAAAGCAGGTGGATAGTTTTATTTGTTTTTGAAGTTGATAACTTCTGGAAGAAAATGGGTTTTTGTTGAGATGTGCCTCAGCTGGAAACTTTAACACTTATAATAGTAAGCAGAGATAAATTCTAGTCACAAAAAGCCAGGAGTTGCTGTGACTCATAAGTCTCTGCATTGTCTAATGAACAGAAGAAAATGTCCTTTAAAAACACCATTCCTCATTTCAAACAAGCTGTAGCATTTCATCTTTACCATATTACTAAGGCAAAGCCTGTATAGGTTATGGTAATCAATCAAAGTCCCTGTTAATAAGTTCTTTCTATTTTAACTACTCTAGAAATTCTCATTTAGGGGATTCAGTTCACTGAGCCAGACCAATCCATACTAATGCAGCTATCATGACCTTTATTTTCTTCTTTCAAACATGCAATATAAACATAAATAAAAGAGAAAGGAATTCACATAAAGTTGTCTTTCTGGTTTGGTTTGTTGTCATTGTCAATTTTGTTCTCTGTGTGTGTGTGACAGTAGTTTGAAAATTCTTAAATTACTTTCTATCTTGGACTGTGTTGTGGATGCTATGGTATCCTGCCCAGACCCTCCTTTCAGGACTGAAGCGCTATTTCCTGGCTGTGCCCAGAGGAGAGGTGCTGGTGGCTGATTCTTAGGAACTGGTCCAAAATCCCTTGCCAAAGACACATTCCTCTCTGAAGGAGGCACATGTCCAATGACTAGTCATATGGAGGTAAAATGATGTGGTCCCTTTGTCTCAAAGGTGGACAATTCTGAAGGGCTCTGAATGCCTCAGAGCTGTGGACTTTGTTGCCTGTAAATTGCAGTTCAGCTCCTCCTTCTGCCCAATTCTATTGATACTTCCTTCATTACACAACAGTGATGATCATTAGAGGATCAATGTCTTAGTAAATCTAGGAAACTGACCTAAGGCAGATGGTTTAAAATGGTTCTTTTCATGGTGGTATAGAAAATTATGAAATTTTTCTTTTCAGATGACACCTTCATTTCTTCATCTTGGGCCTACCTTACTTCGGGTGTCGCTTAGTGCTTTACGTAGGGACTCAGGTTCAGGAAATTTAAGGAAAAATAAAATGATATCAAATAGAATGTAAGTCTCTTTGAAAAGCTTTTGTAGGATTCATTACTTGCCTGGTAAATACTGAAATATACTTCTTTCGAACTTTTTCTTCTCCTACAGCACAAAACTTCATAAATGGCATCTGTGGTCCAGCGTTGTACAAATGAAATATATGTGTTGCCTACTCCCTGTTTGTTCCAGTTTTCTAACACCTTTCTTTTATGTCCTCATAACTTTTTTACCTACTTTGACTAGTAGCTTATATTTCCTCCTCCCTTCACCCATGTTCACCAACATCAGAGATTAATAGTCTAAATTACAAATGTAAATATATCACTCCTTCACCTTCAATAGCTCCCTATCACTCACAGGAAAAAGTCATCATTTTTTAGAATATATGGTATGCAGGGCCAACGGAGTCTGTACTTATACCTCTAGCCCCGTAAAGAATATAAGTGGCAATACTTATTTTAATATAAGAGGATATTTGCACAACAAAGATTGCTTCTAATTTCAATTTGTCACAATCTTTTACTGAAAAAAATTCTGGCTTCACCAGAGAACTTTGGTTCAATTATAAATCATTCTAAGTAAAGCATGGGTAATTTTGAAAAAGTAGTTTTGAGAAGATAGTCAAGTAAGAAATCATGTATGTGTTTTCTACTATTTTATCTTCATAAACAGTTCATGTTCTAAAGAAAGTTAAGGCTGTTAATATATTGAAATCATAATTACTAAAGTGTATTGTTTTCTAGAAGTAACCTTGGAAATTGACTTTTCTTTAGGTGTCAGAGTGATTAACAATTAATGTCAGTTGGGAATAGATGTTCATAGAATCAATTTAACCACCAATCTTCTTAAGTCATGATGCATTGATAATGAAAAACATATTTGGAAAATGTTTTTATAATCAATAAACATACATATATATATATATATATATATATATATATATATATATATACATTTTAACATGGATAGACTTAACTACAACAAATGTATGTGTATATTAACACATATATACTTTTAATACAAATATCTATATAACATTTTCTTGCATGACAAAATATGTCAACAGAAAATTATATCTTCTAAATTTTAACTCACACCAGTTCAGAAAGTGTTTATTGAATATCTGGCATTCTACACACCAGGAGTTTATAGCATCATCTTATCATCAAGAACCTATTGTCCCATGGAATAAATCAGTTTTAGATAAAATTTACAAGTCTAAAAACAATGAAAGATCTTACGGTTTAAAGGGCTAAATTAAAATTTTAAAATTTATGATATAGAAAACTATAGATACAGATTTGTGTAAAGGAAGAGCTTAGTGTTTAACACTTTCAGTCAAAGCTTCCAACAATTGTTTAAAAATTATGTTCTTTATGTATTACAAATTTATTCATGGAATTTATTCATGACATTTGCAATATGCCTTTATTTCTGAAGGCCATTCTTTGAGAGACAGTGGTGCAAAATATCTTTCATAACGGCTTTGTCTGCACAGCCATCCCATGCTTTTACTGATACAGAGAGAATACTCCTTTATGTGTATTTAAGTTCACAAACACCATCCCAAGTACTTTTACTCTCCATGGTTACAAGACATTTTATATACACAGAGTCTTTTAGAACTAGTGTATTAGGCCAGCTATAGTAAAATTCGTAGATTTACTACCAAATCTCAATGCACTCTTTCCAGCCCAAATTTCCATAGTTAGGATATCAGAAACAATGCTGAATTCCATCAGATTTGGGGCAAATGTTAAACAGAAAAAAAAGAGAAAAAAAAGAAACTTTGTTCTGCATGGCTGCAGAAATACTACAAAGAAAAATAGCTATAAATATCCTATTAATTAGCTAAGTTGTGTAACATATAGTCTGTTGATAAAGCTGTAAATTATATATTTTTTCAGCAATTTGCTTTCTGAAAAAAATTCTAAATAAATGAGTCAAAATTCAAACAATTAGATAAAAATTTACCTAGCATAATAGTGTAAAATTTATCATTGGTTTATTTTTTCACAGGATAAAAAATAGTTTCCAAATAATGCTTATTTGTTTTGAAAGGCACTGTAATATTTGATTTTAGTTTTTGAAAAATCTAAAAATAAATCCAAGGTTAAAGTTACTCATTAGTTTTGAAAGGCACTGTAGTATTTGATTTTAGTTTTTGAAACATCTAAAAATAAATCCACGGTTAAAGTTACTCATTAGTTTTGAAAGGCACTGTAGTATTTGATTTTAGTTTTTGAAAAATCTAAAAATAAATTCAAGGTTAAAGTTACTCATTATGAAATAAACAGGGATTTTTAAGATTCATTTTTTTATTATTCATTCATTCTATTACAGGACCTTTTTATTGTTTCAAGTATTTTTTAAAATTAATTAATTAATTTTTGGCTCTGCTGGGTCTTCGTTGCTACGCATGGGCTTTCTCTAGTAGCAGCAAGCGGTAGCTACTCTTTGTTGCGGTGCACAGGCTTCTCATTGTAGTGACTTCTCTTGTTGCAGAGCACGGGCTCTAGGGCGCATGGGCTTCAGTAGTTGTGTCATATGGGCTCAGCAGTTGTGGCTCGTGGGCTCTAGAGCACAGGCTGAGTAGTTGTGGTGCACGAGCTTCATTGCTCCGAAGCATGTGAGATCTTCCTGGACCAGGGATTGAACCTGTGTCCCCTACATTGGCAGGCAGATTCTTAACCACTGCACCACTAGGGAAGTCCCTCAAGATTCGTTTTTGAGTCAAATGAAAGTATTATGCATGTTAGGCCTAGGAATCATGGTGGGTATAGCAGTTTATAGTGGTGATATACTTGTCATATTATTCTTTTTGAATCTGGTTTGTTGAAGTCACTATCTTAAAGTACATGCTTTAATGTACTTCTAGAATTCTTTTACAGTTTGAGGTTATTTAACATCTCTAGCTGCAATTAAAAAAATTAATTTGAATTTGAACTCTAAGGTGTTGATTGCCAAGCATGCTAAATGCACACAAAATGGTAATTAGTCAACAATTTATATTACTTTATTACCATGTTAATTCAATTCAGTCAACATTTGTTGAGTTTCCATTATATATTGGTCATTATGCTAAGCACTTATAATAAAATATGTGCTGGCTTATCAATGTTTTAAATTTGTTTAGCAAACAACCATAATCATATTTCAGTTTAATACAGTCTCTTATTTTTACATTTATAACCTATCGTTTTTATTTTTTTTATTTTTTAATTTATTTTGCGGTACGCAGGCCTCTCACTGTTGTGGCCTCTCACATTGCGGAGCACAGGCTCCGGACGCGCAGGCTCAGCAGCCATGGCTCACGGGCCTAGCCGCTCCGCGGCATGTGGTATCTTCCCAGACTGGGGCACGAACCCGTGTCCCCTGAATCGGCAGGTGGACTCTCAACCACTACACCACCAGGGAAGCCCTAAACTATCATTTTTAAAAGGTCCACTTCAAAGCCACTTGTTGTCAACCATGTGGAATTTATTGTGTTAAAACAATAATTATCACTAGGTTTTTATTAGATTCTGATTCTGAAATTGCCAGAAATTGTTTATTTATTCTTCCTCTCCTTGCCTTTGGTTTCAAAGGAGATTGAATGAGTGGAAATATAAGATGTTCAACATCTTGAGTATATTGTAATAGACTTTAAATTTGGTCTTATGAAGTACTGACAAATGAAAGATGGTTTTAGTTTATATGTCCCTAAGGAACCAAATCAGAACTGCAAGATATTAAGCATGAATGAGATAGATTTTCTTTCTGAATAAGGAGACAGAATCATCCCCCAAATAGAGGCAACTCTCTCAGTGGATGGTGACTTCCATGTTACAGGAGTACTCATGCAAAGCACTTGTTGGGATGTTATAAACAACCCTATCAAATAAAACTTTCTGCAATGATGAAAACATCCTACATCTGTGCTTCTAACATCGAGTCACTAGCAACACCTATTTATGAAGTATTTGAAATGTGAGGGGACTGAGGAGCTGAATTTTTTTATTTTAATTAATATAAACTTAATTTGAAATAGCCATAAGTAGCTAGTGACAGTTATATTGGACAGCAGTTACCGCCTGTTGTCAAGCAGAAGTGACAAGTGACATTTAAGATTCCCTCTCGCACGGTTAAAACGTCGAGTTTTAGACAATTAAGACCACCAACCACCAGGTTTGCTGACCCCTGAACTTACCCCTTTATGCCTCCATTACACAGAACTTTCTTCTGTGAAGTAGCATCCTGGATACCAGTTACGTTACACTTTCTATGTGACTAGAATGTAAAACGATGGCAATAATACTATCCAAATTGAGTGCTTTTGTAAAGTCACATACAAAAGTTGCTTCCTGTGTGATTAACCTTAAATAACTTCCGAGCTGCCTAAAGCTCCTAGTGGCCATCCTGATTATGCTGCGGTTATTTCATGTTGTTCCTTAAGAACTGAGTGAAGAGAGCTTTCGGAAAGTGTAAAGCAGACTTATTTGGCAGAGAAGTCAGGCAACCGTTATTGTGAAAGCTCAAAGTCAGATTCTCACTTTCAAAATTTGCTGTTTGTGGGATGAAGGAATGATAATCTGCCCACAGTGCAGAATTGTTTCCAAGGCAAAAGAATTTTAAACAGTAGACAGATTTTTTTTTTTTCACTTAAAGACATATTAATGGGCAGCTGCCAGAGGGGGAAAAAATAAACGTTTTTTTCTTTTTCTTGATGCACTATGATACAAACTTCTTAAACTGACACAAAATTCCAGCCAAAGTGGACAGCCAAAGTGAAATAATTTGTTTTTTCTTAGACTCCATTTTTCCTGCTACGTGACTTTTGGCATACTGTTTTCTCTGCCTGAAAGACCTTTCCTCACAACTTTACACACTGAAAGCATATCTGATCCTTAATGTTCATCTTAATGCTATCTTATCCTTGGTTTTCTATATTCCATCTACCTTCAATGACTTTTTTTCTGAACGTACTTATATTTGTACAGTAAGAAAATACATATTTCCCTCACTCTCCAAGATCATATGCTGCCCGTAAATAATGACCCAGACATTACTGTAATCTCCTCAGTGCTTAGAACAGTGCCAGGGTAATATTAGGTAGGAAACAGATATGATGAAATAGTAAATGAATGAATGGATGGATGAATGAATGAACAAGCAAAGAAGAAATCCTTAGGAAATGGTTCACTGGTAAAAACTGTCTGAAAAGCAAGTTAAACGCTAATTGAAAATGTTAACATTCCTTGAGAATGCTTTACATTGCAAGTTACATGAAGCCTCATGTAAACTAATGTAAAAGCAAAGGAGAAGAATTTATTGACTGAAGTAGCTTGAATAGTCTTTGAGAGGTGAGGTTTCAGGGCATTTGGAGACAAGTTTTGAAATGACATCCAGAGGCTGACTTCTTTCTTCCTTTTGGCGTGGCTTCCTCTGCTTCCTCAGAACTCCATGACAGCTGCCAGCAGTTTGATGAACTATATACTTAAAGGTTCACTTCTAGTAGAAAAGTGTTGGAACTATCCCCTGTATTCCTGACAAAACTTGAGATTCATTTTAAGCCCCTGCAATGTGATACGCTGACAATCTCCTATCCGGAAACTTACCTGGAGGTGTAATCCCACTAGACCATGAGTTGAAGTGAAGAAAGAGTGTCATCCTCCTTACCTTCCACCTTCAACCTATAGAGTCAGTTGCCAGAAGAGGGAATGCCTGTCTGTTGAGGAGACACATAACAAATGCCCATCTCAGCAAATGAAACAAAACTAAATTTCAGTGAATCATACTCGGAATGAACTCCATTCAATTCTACCATAAATTACCTGAGGACCCAGTGAAAGTTACTTATTCTTAGTATATTTGTTTGGGAGGGGGGCTAATTTCTCTTCTGAGTAAGAAAATTCATCAGAAGAGGAAGTTATTTACATAAGACTATAAACAGCAGGCAGAGAGGATTTTCAACCAGTATTTCCTCCCATGTGCATCTTTCACAGGTACTCTGTTGAGAGTAACAGGTAGCATCTGTTGAGAGTAGTACCTATCTTTAGCATCTGGTTAATATGACTGTTAGTTTCTCTCAGAAAGAGACTCTTGACAGGCATGACTCAGATTGATAGCTATGCCTAGAATAGGAATAGATGCCCACTCTTACCAGGGTGTAATTCAGGCCTAAAAATCCTCTAAAATCTTTCTTGCTTGCTGTTATTCATAAGCTCCTGGTTTCTTGTTTGATTTTGACCTTCAATTTAGTCTTAAATTTATATTTCTGTATTTTCTGCAGAACTAGGCTTTCTGTTGACTTGCATTTAAGAATCATTCTCAGGCTTTTATTAAAAAAAATATTTTCCATCTCCTATTACTTTTAGAAGGCAACATAAGCTGGTGGTTGAGTAAAGGCCTTGGAGAAAGATAGAATGGATTTCCTTTCCTAGATCCAACCCTTAATTAAACCTGGTACAATTGGTTCCCCGATCTATAAACTCTAAATAATGTCAAAGAGTTATTTTGAAGACCAAATAAAGTACATAAAGTATATATAAAACACCATGCTTAGCAGAGAGTAAGTGTTAACTATTATGGACATCATAATTATTTATTATTATCTTATTAGTTGAACAGCATATTATGAAGAATGGTATCTAAGAACTGACCCTTTTTAGAGCCATTCATGTTCAATTTACTAACTGGCAAACTTGGGCCATAATAAAGGTGAAAGATTTTAGAATTGTTCTATGTAACAGGGAAAATAGTAAAGGAATTTCTTCCGACAAAACTTGTATTTTAACAACATCTCTATGATTTATGAAAGCATGGATTCCAGGGAAAGACAAAAGCAAGAGTGAAGATATAAGACTCAATTAGGTGGTCATCACTAATGTATCATAGGTGGGAAAAATTGTCTTCTCTTTCGTTTATTTACAGAGATTTGGACTTCTGTGCAAAGGTAAGAAAGAACTTGGTGATGGATTGAAAGAGAGAGAAGAGCCTAAATGTCTACCAAGTTTCTTATTTGAGCAAGTACATGGAAAATTATATCATTCACTGAGATAGAATAGTAGAGGAAGTGAGGTCCCTGTATTCATTCTTTTCTCTCCATCCGTCATCCTCAATGTTATCAAAGTGATCTTTCTAAAACAGTTTTGAATTCAGTGGAAAACATTACACAGAGAAAAAGGCTCAAACACTACATTCAAATATCTGCCTAATTTGTTTGCAGATCACCTTTTATCCCTCTTCCATACTCTCTCCTTAACCACAGTCTCTGGACGTGTGTGTGTGTGTGTGTGTGTGTGTGTGTGTGTGTGTAATTTGTCCTATAATTAAATCTTCCTAGCATCTTGTGCAACTGGCCAAATTCTATCTATCGTTTATCATCTAGTTAAAATGGTTTCTCTCCTATCTACGTTTCCCAGACTTCTCCATGCCAAATTAACTACATCTCATCCTCTGGCCCCCGCTGCAGCCATAATTTTTATAAAAAAATAATATGATGTTGCGCCACCAAAATAAGCTTGCGTGTCTTCTTGCCAGGACACTGTGTATTCCCACATGGATGAAGTTAGCTTACTCTTGTACCATAACTTCCACCATGAAGCAGGTGCTCAATAAATGTTTAATGTATAAAATAAACACAGGGACAGGTGCATCAGCATATGGATAGATGTGGAGTTGGACCCTCTGTGCTCCAAATCTGCACACAAGTTTCTTGTTCTAGTTTGTCCAGGAATCTGTGGTGACAATAACAAGAATTGGCAGGGATTCCTATTGATAATAAAAATAAAGATTTTTTTTTTCTCTCCCCAATTTACACAGTATTAACATTATCCACTGCTATCATACTGTAGCCTTCCTATATATTGAATGGCAATTTATTTGAAATATCAAATATTTTTAATATATCATTTTAAATCTGATTTGTAACATTGTCTACATTGTGACAATATGCAGACATACACATCAGAAAACCTCTAATTTTTCTTGAAATTTTCACACATCACAGTACAATTGAAATTTCTCTTGTCATTGACAAAATTTGATGCCATCATCTGAGTGATATTCAAAGTAATCCTTGTTTAAGCTCTGCTTTATGCAAATCAATGTATAGAACCAATGTATAAAGTATATTTAATATATTGGTATTTTTAAACATTGTTAGAATAAGTTTTGTATTGTGGCTTTTACAGGGCTGCTTGTTTACTGTTAAGTGCCTAGGTGATAAATGATCATAGAAAAATCTGATGATGAGCTGTTGAATTTGAAAGTAGTCATTATATTTCAGTTTATATGTCCTCCTCAATGCCTTGAGAGAGAATAATAATGCAAATTCTGTGATTCTTATGAAATTATAATTGCTAAATATAGTTTCAATAATTAATCTTCCAAAATATAAAGAAATTTATTTAAAAGTCTAAAGCTTCTTTAAGAAACAGGGAAAATACAGTTGACTCTTGAACAACATGGGTTTAAACTGTGCGGGTCAATTTATACACAAATTCTGTGCAATAGCGATTCCAGAGCTACATGATCCACAGCTGGCTGAATCTGCTGGTGAGGAAACATGGATACAGAAGGCTGACTATAGGGTTTGCATATCCATGGACTTTGGTATTCAAAGTAGGTCTTGGAACTAATACCCAGGAGATAACAAGGGCTGATTATACATGCAGTTAAATAAATGTAAAGGAAGAGAAGTGCACACACTGTCTCTACACATTTGTTAAAATGTATATAATAATAAATATTTTAAAGGAAATTAATGATTATTAGATTTTAAATATTCAATTTATGAACAAATTGTACTAGTGTATACAAATGCCTAGAATTTCATTTTTTACTAATAATATTTTATTAATATTGCATTTGTTTGAAATTCATGGGAAAATGTTAGAATTGAATAAAGATATGAGTAGGTTAATTAAAATGTTTGCAATCAATTCAATTATTTTGTGTGATTCTGCCCTTCTCCAACATCAATAAAATGAGCTGAAATGCTTAAAAACTATTGACACCTCCTTTTTGCCATACTTACGTGTTATAAACTTCCAGTATTTTACTGGCACATTGCTCTCATAGCCTACATTAGCCAAATTATCAAATGTTTTGTTTAATAGACGAATATTTAGATATACCCAAATTTTACCATACTTTTGCATACTTGTTCTTCCTGCCTTTCAGTACAAAATTTTGGGTTGAATTTGTTTTTCCCTGAAATGAGTATTCTAATGGCTTTTTTAATGAAATTTTGGGAGAGAAATATTTGTCTATTGTTTTGGTTAATTTGAAAAAAATATATTTAGGATTAAATGAATGGGACTGTTCCAACACACACATAATGGCTAGCTTATTAAAATAATGATTGTTTGCTAATATCAATTGCATTCTTCCTGCTCATACTTATTCTTTGACTTATTCATTGCCCAAATGATTTAAATTTATTCACCTTTCAAATATGTGACTCCCTTTTCCTCTTCTCTCTATTGAAGAAGCAGAATAATACAAGAATAATGGTGTCTCATTCAGAGATAATTTGGAGGGATCTAGCTTGTTAGGCTGTCTGAGGAAAGTAGTAGAGACTGGTCCTATTTATAAAGTGAATCTCTACTAATGTCAGTTACTGAATAATTCATAAAATAAAAAATAATGTCCATCAATAAGTCCATTGTATTATTTCAGAGTCAATTACCTAAACATTTTCTGAAGCCTTCTTTTACTTGGGACAACAATGGTACCAGCACTAATCAGTATGCAATTATGGATGCTACATGCTAAAAAGGTCTTGAGCTGACTTCCAGGTTTCACTAGTGTCAGCTAAAATAGTCTTCTTCATTCTAAGAAAACTAAAGGGTCTTCTTCTTCCCCAGAAGCTGTCTAATTATGTAAAGAAAAGTGATTAACTGATTATGATGAATAAATTAATCTCCAAGGAGATGCAAAAATTCATACATTTCTAATTAGTATAATTTTCATGGGACAACTAGAAAAATTCTCTGTTCTTATTAGTAATGATTAACAGAACAATAACTAATTTTTGGCAGCTCCCTGCAAAATTATCAGATTCACCCTGAAGACATAGATGAAAGAATTGTAAATTCACAGAAAAGTTGTTTAAAAACTAACTATAAGCAACAGCCTTAACAGAAAACTCTGTTTCTACTTATCTCATCTTCTAGTTTTATGCTTTCTATCATTGTCATCATCATCATCACAACACATACCACTGAGTATCTGCTATTTGCTTGCAAAATGCTATGCATTTTATACAATAAATTAAATTTAATCCTTACAGCAGCCCAATGAGGTCAGTGTTATTGTTGCCTCCAACTTAATGATCATGCAAAATGGAAACCTAGGCTTCCTTGGTGGCGCAGTGGTTGAGAGTCCGCCTGCCGATGCAGGGGATACAGGTTCGTGCCCCAGTCCGGGAAGATCCCACATGCGGCAGAGCGGCTGGGCCTGTGAGCCATGGCCGCTGAGCCTGCGCGTCCGGAGCCTGTGCTCCGCAACGGGAGAGGCCACAACAGTGAGAGGCCCGCATACCGCAAAAAAAAAAAAAAAAAAAAAAAAAAATGGGAACCTAATTTTGCTTGGTACTGATTAACTTCCAATTTCACTAGAAATGATGTTTCAAATATTTTTATCATTAATATATTAAATTGTCTTAAATTTTTTATTTAAATATTTAAGATAACCATGTTCAGTTTAATAAACATACACTGAGTTAGGAAACATGAAAGTACATGAAAGAAATATAAGACAGTTCTGATAATATTCAATACTCATGGGTCTAGACACAAAACACTTTCACCACAGGTTTGAAATGATAGTTGATTGATTTTTATTTTGATCAACAAATCAGGCTGAAAAATGAGGACTAGAAAAATTAGAATTAAATGTTAGAATGTTGTTTTATGAGATTTAAAGCAGAAATATATAAGCGTAATTAATTTACAATAGAATTGAAAATTCTATAAAACAGGACACATGATAGGAAAAGGATTCTAAATTTTTGAATCAAATATGACTGAAGAAATCATAGGAGAATAACAAGAAAATAACATAAGAAGATGCAAAAAGCATTTCAATAAACAATCTACCTTATCATAGTATAGAATTTCTGTGTCAACATGACTACATTTTCACATGGTCACATACTACAATTACATGTTCACATAGGGAAGATGGGATACTCTTAATTGTTCTGTGTCTTTTCATCCATTTACCAGAAGTTAAAATATAATATTCTTAATGAAAGTAATATACTTTCTCAATGAAAAGTTATCTCTGATATTCATATAGGTTTCTAAATCCTGAATGGCTACCAGAATTTATTTTCAAATATTGTTTCCTATATACTTTCAAAGAAATAAATTTACCAATCAAGATGTGTATACCTACCACATCTTTTTTTATTCATTCATCTGTTGATGGGCATTTGGGTTGTTTCCATATCTTGGTTATTGTGAATAAAGCTGTAATAAACATTGCATTACAATGAAGATATCTTGTCAAAATCCTGTTTTCATTCCCTTTGGATATATATGCAGAATTGGAATTGCTGGATTGGTAAATTTATTTTTAATTTTTTGAGGAACTTCCATATTGTTTTCCACAATGGTTGGACCAATTTACATTTCCACCAACAATGTAAAAGTGTCCCCTTTTTACTATATCCATGCCAGCACCATTGTCTCTTGTGTTGTTGTTTTGTTTTGTTTTTTTAATTTTTATTGGAGTATAGCTGATTTACCATGTTGTGTTAGTTTCAGGTGTACAGCAAAATGAATCAGTTATACATATACATATTTCTGGTCTTTTTTTAGATTCTTTTCCCATATAGGCCATTACAGAGTATTGAGTAGACTTCTCTGTGCCATTGTCATAAGAAAGGAGGATATCCTGCTATTTGCAACAATATGGATGGACCTTGAGCACATTATGCTAAGTGAGAAAAGTCAGACAGAGAAAGACAAATACTGTATGTTATCACTTATATGTGGAATCCAGAAAAGTCAATATTGTAAAAAACAGAGAGTAAAATGGTGGTTACCAGGGGATCGGGGTGGTTGTGGGAGACAGTGATGGTGTTCAAGGTTACAAACAGGTAACAAGTAGAAATCTAATGCACATAGAGACCTAATGCACAGTATAATGAATATAGACAGTAATATTGTACTATAATTATTATGGAATGTGATAAATATTGTAACAATGGCAATCATATTACAATATATAAATATATTGAAGTAACACACTGTACATCTTATACAATGTTACATGTCAAATGTATTCAATTTAAAAAATTAATTAATTAATTGTACTTCTGGTAAACAATTTTGCATCAAAATGGTAGAAAAAAAGGCCTTACTAACCTAAGGGGAAATTTTTTGACTAAGATAAAAGGTGATATAATAGTATATTATATGTCATAGGTATGAGCAATAAATACATACTCATATGAATAGAAAAAATGTGAACAAATTAATCTTGTTGGAATATTTAAAGTTTGCCATGACTACATATGAACATCAAATATGTAAAAGTATAAAACATAGAGTATGGATAGTGATAGTGTTAAAACAGCAGTCATTTAGTGAAGACAAATAGGAATATTATCTTCTATGAATGTGACCTTTTGGTAACAGATTATTAAATACTTGACAGAGTAATGGGATAGCAGAAAACCCAAAGCAAATGTATTGTGTCACACCTACTGAAGATCAGTTAGGAAGAATCATGAAGCATATCTAAAAATGTAAGATTGTAAGGGGAAAGAATCAAAGTCATGACATACACATACAACAACAACCGTAATCAGATACGAACCCCTCCAGAGGTTTTCCTTGTCACTCAGAATAATGCCCAGATGCTTAAAATAGCAATATGCCCCTTCATAATTTTGTTCTCATTCTCCCCCCTCACTCTCTAACCCCCACCATGCTGGTCTCCCTCTTCTTCCTATAATACTCCAACCACATTCACATCTCAGGTCCTCCTTACCTGCCCTTGCCTCTACCTGAATCACTGGCTTCAGAAACACCGTGGGCTCACTCTTTTTCTCTACTAGATTTTGGTCCAAGGTCACATTTTCAGTTGGACCTGCTGTGGTCAAATTGTGAAAAAGGGCAACTGCTCTTCAGCCTTCTACATAACCATGTATTTTTCCACTGATCTTCATCTAAAACTGTCATTGCTCTATTCCTGGTGCTTAGAATAATGCTGGCACATACTAGATGATATATATTTGTAGTTTTATAGTGATAAGTCACATAATATGTGATATATACACTATATATTTGCAATATATATTGTATATTTTTATTGCAAATATATTTATATATCTATAAAATTATATGTATATATACAAAATTTAAATTGTTTATAATATAGTATGTATACATTGAATTTATAAATATATGTATGTATATATAATTGTAGAATGTACACACCACACATACATACACAAATAATGTGTGTGTGTGTGTGTGTCTATGTAAGAATAGTAATGAAATCTATTGCCCAGTATGGCAGATGTGCAATGTAGTATAGTAGAAAAAACCTAGGGCTAAAGATTTACACATGTGAGCTTTAATCATGGTTCTTCTGCCTGCTGGCTATGTGACAAAGAAGACAGAGGGTATTCAGAGCAGAACAAACCTCATGAGGAGATTCAGATAGCTAAGGAAAAAAAGTACATTATTCAAAAAATGCCAAATTTCCCAGAGGTGCTACATATTTGGTGGATGCAAAGAAGTGCTTAGATGAAGTTGGAACTATAATTGGATATGGCAGACTAGAAGAATTATAAATACGATTCTTTATAGTAATACATTCTTTAGAACACTACACCCTTAAACAATTTGTTTGCTTTTATTTAGGTTTCTTCCTTCCTAGGATTTTCTTGATTATTTAGCTTACTGATGATATCTACGAAATGATCTGAGACTTCATTAAGGTACACCCAATGTCAACCTCCACAGAAGTTCAGGGCCTGGCAAAGTTTCTCTGTAAAAGGCCAGATAGTAACAAGTTTAGGTTTTGTGGGCCATAAAATTTCTATAGGAAATAATCAATTCAGCTTTTGAATGTAAACAGCCATAGATGGTGTCAATATCTAAACTAGGTGTGGGGGATTCCCTGGAGGTCCAGTGGTTAGGACTCAGTGCTCTCACTGCCAGGGGCCCAGGTTCAATCCCTGGCTAGGGAACTAAGATCCTGCAAGCTGTACAGCATGGTAAAACTTTTTTTTTAAAAAAAATAAATAAATAAAATTGGTGCAGCTTCATTTTAATACAATTTTATTTTAAAAAAGGCTTTGACACAACATAAACAGGGAAACACAAGATAAAAAGATTTAAAATGTCACATCAAAAACATTAAACATTGGTAGGGAAGAGTAATAATGTTGAACTTTACAATGGAATAAAACTTAAGTTGTTATCAAATTAGACTGTTATAGGTATAAGCTGTTATATGTAAGCCTCATGGTAACCACAAAGCAAAAACCCATAATAAATACACAAAATCTAAAAATAAAAGAATGTAAGCATACCATTAAAGAAAGTCATTGAACCACAAAACAAAAGACCAAAAGAAGAAAGAAACAAAGAGGAACTACATAAACAGCCAGAGAACAACCAACAAGATGGCAATAAGTACATACCTATCAATAATTACTTTAAGTGTAAAGGAACTTTATTCTCCTATCAAAAGACATAGAGAAGTTGAATGGATTAAAAAATCAAGTGTCATTTTAGATATAAGGATACATACAGATTGAAAGTGAGAGGATGGAAAAAGATATTTCATACAAATGGAAACCAAAAGAAAGCTGGAATAGCTTTATTTATATCAGACAAAATAGACATTCAAACAAAGACTATAATAATAGACAAACAATGGAGCTATGTAATGATAAAGTGGTCAATCCAACAACAAAAAAAATAACATTTGTAAGCACTATGCACTCAACATAAAAGCACCTAAATATATAAAGCAAATATTAATAGATATAAAGAGGAAAATAGACAGCAATACAATAATAGTAAGGGACTTTAATACCCAAGTATGTCAATGCATAGATCATCCAGACAGAAAATCAATAAGGGAACATTGGCCTTAAACAACATGTTAGATTAGATGGACTAAACAGATATTTACAGAACACTCCATTTAGAAGCAACAGAATACACTCTTTCAACTTTACATGAAACATTTTCTAAGCTAGATAATGTTAGGCCACAAAATACGTCTTAATAAATTTAAGAGGATTGAAATGACATTAAACATCTTTCTAACAGCAATGATATAAAACTAGAAATTAATTACATGAAGAAAGCTGGAAAATTCACAAACGTGGAAATTAAGCACATACTTCTGAACAACAATATGTTAATAAAGAAATCAAAAGAGAAATAAAAAAATCTTGAGACAAATGAAAATGGAAATGAAACATATCAAAATTTATGGGATGCAGCAAAAGCAGCTCTAAGATAGTTCATAGTGATAAATGCCTACCTCAAGAAACAAGAAAAGTCACAAATAAATGACCTAACTGTACTTCAAGAAACTAAAAAACAAAAACAAATTAAACCCACAATGTTAGTAGGAAAAAAGAAATAACAAAGAGTACAGAAGAAATAAATTAAATATAGACTATAAAAACAATAGAAAAGATAAATAAAACTAAGAGCTGGTTCTTTAAAAAGGTAAATAAAATTGATAAACCTTTAGCTAGACTCACCAAGAAAAAATGAGAGAGGACTCAAATAAATAAAATCAGAAATGAAAGAGGAGATATTACAACTGATACCACACAAGTTCAAAGGTTCATAAGAGACTATTATGAATAATTATATACCAACAAATTGAACAACCTAGAAAAATTGGATAAATTCCCAGAAACATACAACTTACTAAGACTGAATCATGGTGAAATAGAAAATCTGAACAAACCAATTACTAATAAGGTGATTGAACCAGTAATCAAAACCCTCCCAACAAACAAAAGTCCAGGACCAGATGGCTTCACTGGTCAATTCTACCAAACCTTCAAAGAAAAAAGATAATACCAATTATTTTCAGACTATCTCAAAGAATAGAAGAGGAGAAGACTATTCCAAACTCATTTTATGAGACCAGCATTACCCTGACACCGAAATCTTACAATGATACCACAAGAAAAGAAAATTACATGCCAATATCACTGATGAACAGAGATGCAAAAATCCTCAACAAAATATTAGCAAACTGAATTCAACAATACATCAAAAGGATCATACATTTTGATCAAGTGGGATTTATTCCAAGGGTGCAAGAATTGTCCAACATACAAAAATCAGTTAGTGTGATACACTACATTAACCAAATGAAGGATAAATCTATATGTTCATCTGAATAGATGCAGAAACAGCATTTGACAAAATTCAACATCCATTTATGATAAAAACTCTCAACAAAGCAAATATAAAGTAATGTAGTTCAACATAATAAAGGCCATATATGACAAACCCGCAGCTAACATACTCAATGGTAAAAAACTGAAAAATTTTCCTCTAAGATTAGGAATAAGACAAGGATAACCACTCTCACCGCCTTTTTTCAACAAAGTATCGGAAGTCCTAGCCAGAACAATTAGGCAACAAAAAGAAATAAAATCATCTAACTGGAAGGGAAGAAGTAAAACTGTCACTGTTTACAGATAACAGGGTATTATACATAGAAATTCCCAAACACTCCATCAAAAAGTTGTCAGAACTAATAAACAATTTCAGTAAAGTTGCAGGATACAAAATCAGTACACAAAAAAATCTGTTGTGTTTTTGTACACTAATAATGAATATCAGAAAGATAAATGAATAAAACAATTATTTTGACACCTGTATCAAAAAGAATAAAATGCCTAGTAATAAAATAAATCAAGGAGGTGAAAAACCTAAATATTGAAAACTACAAGACATTAATTAAAGAAATTGAATGATACAAATAAATGGGAAGATATTTTGTGCTCATGGATTGGAAGAATTAATATTGTTAAAATGTCCACACTACCCAAAGAATTACACAGATTCAATTCAATCCTTATCAGAATCCCAGTGAAATTGTTCACAGAAATAGAACAAACAATCTTAAAATGTGTATCTGTATCAAACTATAAAAGACCCCAAATAGCCAAAGAAATTCTGAGAGAGAAAAACAAAGCTGGAGGCATCATGCTTCCTGATTTCAAACTACATTATAAAGCTATAATTATTAAAACAGTATGGTACTGGCTTAAAAACAGACAAATAGATCAGTGAAACAGAATAGAGAGCCCAGAAATAAACCTATGCTTAAATAGTCAATTAATTTACCACAAAGGAGCCAAGAATATACAATGCAGAAAAGACAGACTCTTTAATAAACAATGTTAGGAAAACTGGACAGTCACATGCAACACAATGAAACAACCACTGTCTTACACCATACACAAAAATTAATCAAAATGGACTAAACACTTGAATATAAAACTTGAAACCATAAAACTCCTAGAAGAAAAACATAAGCTATAAGCTCCTTGACATAGGTTTTGGCAATATTTTTTTTAGTCTAACACAAAAAGTAAAAGCAAGAAAAGCAAAACTAAACAAGTGGGACTACATCAAACTAAAAACTTCTGCACGGCAAATGAAACCATCAACAAAATGAAAAGACAACCTACTGAATGTGAGAAAATATAGATATTTTCAAATCATATATCTGATAATGGTCTAATATCCAAAACTTATATACTACTCATACAACTCAATAGCAAAAAACAAAGAATTAAATTAAAAATGGGCAGAAGATCTGAATAGACATTATTTCAAAGACATACAGGTGACCAAAGGTACATGAAAAGATGCTCTACATCACTAATCATCAGGGAAATGAAAATCAAAACCACAAAGAGACATCACCTCACCACTCTTAGAATGACTATTATCAAAAAAACAAAATGAAGCAAAACAGAAATAACAAGTATTGGGGAAGATGTGGAGAAAAGGAAACACTTGTGTACTGTAGGTGGGAAAGTAAATTGGTGCAGCCACTATGGAAAACAGTATGAAGTTTCCTCAAAAAATCAAAATTAGAAACACCATATGATCCAGCAATTCCACTTTTGGGTATTTCCCCAGAAAAACAAAACTACTATCTTGAAAATATATATGCACCCCCATGTTCATTGAAGAATTATTTATAATAGCCAAGTTATGGAAGAAACCTAAGTGTCCATTGATGGGTAAATGGATTAAGAAAATATGGTATATAAATATATAAATATGAATATGTATAAATATGTAATTCAGCCATATAAAAGAATGAAATCTTACCATTTGCAACAACTTGGATAGACCTTGAGGGCATTATGTTAAGTGAAATAAGCCAGACAGAGAAAGATAAATACCACATGATCGCTCTTTTACATGGAATCTAAAAAGACTTGGAAAAAAAAAAAAAAGCTGTGAGCTGGATTTAGTCAAAGAACTATAGTTTGCTGACCTCTGGTTTAGACAACTATTCAGTAACAAGTTTAACATTCATGTTTTCCAAGTGGTCTGTGTCAGGAATTTTTCTGAGAACTTTGTATTTCAGCATGCAAAAAACCCTCCAAGGTAGGAAAGACTATTATACCCTCTACCCATTTTTACAAATGAGAAAATTGAGTCCTAGAGAAATTATGTTCCCAAAGGTCCTATAGAAAGAGGCATAATCAGTTTTCAGACCTGGGCAGCCTGATTCCAAGGTCCATTTTCCAACCCGCATTCTGTAGAACTCCATATTACAAATTCCATTAAGTATTTCTTGGAATGGAATAATGTAAAACAGATAGGATGTAGCACTAATAAGCTGCCTTCAATTCCCTCAATTAGAAACTTTAAAATACAGTTAATTTGTATATTTCTTTAATTTTTAAAGTCTCTACTCTTTCCCTCCTCCCAAATTTGCTAAAAAAATTTGCAGGGTTAACTCTGTGTTCTGCAGCAGATGTTAGAATACATAAATACATAAAATTTGATTTTCCTGTGGGATATTTTATTTCACTTTTTTCTAATCAAATGAAGTTTCAAAGGAAATGAGTAATACAACTATTAACCTTTTTCCTTCTGCCTGAGAGACAAAAAAAAAAATCATCATTTAAACTGAGGGCAAATAGAGCATTTCAGTCAAGTACAGAATTCTCTTAGGAATATTCTCACTTAAAAGACATCATAAGTTTTCAAACTGAGGTAGTGAAGATTATGTCACATTCAGACATAATATTGTGCCTGAAGAGTCAGATTACTCAGCAAATACAGGTCTGTTTGGTGCCACTGAATAGTTTCCTTTGTCAATAATCATTTGAGGAAAGCAAAATGGAACAGCTGCATTTCACTTGTGATGAGGGCTCATGGAAATGAGCTTTGTGATGGATGTTAAATCCTGTAAGCCTTAGACTTTATCTGTTAAATGATGTCCATGCTTCACTTCTTGGCTTTTATGATTTGTAGGTGGCTGAGTTAAGAAAAAACTGAAGTCTAGCTGACTTCTCTAACATAAGAATTCCACATGGAAAAGTCCATAATTTATGCAACCAAAAACATATAAAATTTTTGTCAAATTAGAAGTTACCTAATTAAGTTCTAGATATCTGCTGTAGAGCAATATGCATATATTCACAATACCATGTTGCACACTTAAAACTTTGTTAATGGGGTAGATTTCACTATGTATTCTTTACTACAATTTAAAAAAATAGAATTTATTGAATTGAAAAAAGATGAGAGCTATACATATGATATTGTAAGTTGTTATTTCTGAGGGAGTGATGACAATTCACTTGAGATATTTTTGTTCCTGTATAAAAATCATCATCTTAGTCTATCAGAAGGGTCAACACATCAGAGAGATAAATCAAATATTCAATTTATAATCTTGGTCAAAAAAAAAAAAAAATGAGAGAGAGAACTTCTTTCTAACATTACAAACCCATTTCCCCATACTGTTTAGAAAGTGCCCAGCATTACAGGTTACATGTGTGCTCATTTCTGCTCACATTTTATCATCCTTAAAGCAGATTCTGCTGTCTAAAATGACACAGAATTATGAATGAATGTGTAACGCAATTAATAATAAAATATTTGATTATCTTAGTGTTTAGAGTGTATGTTTAGCTTTAAAGTCTTAATGTGTGAATGTTGTCTAAGCTGTATGAATGTCTTGCACTAAAAAACAAAACAAAACAATGTATATCATTTGCAGTCATACATCATCAAAATAACATATTCAGGAAAGAAAATTGTGTTTTATATATTTGAATAAAATTCCAAAAACTTGATGAAATTGTTCTTTATTCAAACCTGAGGCCACTGCCTCTGAGAGGGCTTCTGAGTTCTGGCTGTGTGATTGTCAAATGAACTCATTCTGATCAGCATTGTAAAGGAGCTAAATGAATGCATGGTGATGATTGCTTAAAATGTACGTTTTTGTGTAATAGCACTAATTATTAGCCACCCTTTACAATGAGCAGATAATCACTATTAATTTCTTTGTCATTCACTGTAGTTACATTAATCACGATGAGCTCATTTGACTCTAATGTGAATATGATATGTGATGCCATAGGAATTCCATTATAATTTAGTAGCAAATAATGTCCACTGATTGTGAACAACCATGAACTTCCCTCATGGAAAGAAAAGGCCTTTAGAGCTGTCTCCCAGATGTGAATTGCTGTTCCTTCATTCTTGATAATGTGAAATGTCTATTGAAATATTAAAAAAAAAAAAAAAAAAAAAAACCTCTGAGGAAAAGCTTACATCAAGCTAAAAGATTAAGTTTTCAAGAAAATGATGATTAACATTTTGCATATAAGTTATGTGAGGATGATGACAAAGGAGGAGAAATATCCCAACAGTTTGAAGCATTTTTGCCAAGAAAATGATTAAAAGTGAGAAGTCTAGACACAGATTTTCTGGCTAAGTTGCTAGCTCTATGATTTTGGCAATTGACAATCTCTGTAAGCATTAAATTTCTTACCTCTAGAATAAAGATGAGTTCAGTGCCCATTTTATGAGTTTTGAGAGAATTATGTATCTAAAAGCATTAAGCACGATGCCTGAAACTTAATAAAGAATAAACTAAAAGTAGATGAGATCTATGAAACCCTTGTTATTTAAAATATGTGATAATTTTAAAGCTTTAAAAATAATAGGACTGTTAAATAAGCCAGGTTAAGTTCATCCTAATTTTTATTTTAATTTTATTTTTACCATCAAGAATGAGATTTCTCCATAAATGATTACATTTGACTCTGTGGTAGGTCAAACTAGGTTATTAGTCACATGCTGCATTTCTCCACTTTCTCCATCACAGTGTTTCCTGTGTATGTCAATCTGCTTACTTCAATGAGTTATTCTAAATGTTTCTTTTCCTCTTTTCATCCATCTTACCTTGTTTCAATTTCCTCAAGTTAATCAAAGAAATGCTTCTTCCTTTAAGTGCCTTGTTTAAAGCATCTTGTTATGTCAAACTAATGTCATTTATCACAGAAGAAGAACATTGTTTGTCCAAGGAAAGCAAAATATCACTTTGCAAACTGACAGGTACTCCTGTTTGCTGACTGGCTGAATTTCAATTGGCTTGTTTGGCACATACCTCCCCTACTAAACCTTTTTCCTGTGCTGGGTGCTGCTTCTGACAGCACTTGCTTGCATATGCATGCCATTAAATAATTGCTGCTGGGCTTTATTTATGTTTCCTTTAACTGTATATATACTTTTCAGCTTGTAAAGTTTCTTTTTTCCTAGGACCTATCTGCAATAGTCTATGGAGAAAGTAACACCTGGGTAATTGTTTTCCTATATGTTAAAGAAAATAATTGTTGTATCACATGACATTGTGGCCATTTATCCTCCATGATTTACTGATATATTTGTAAGTTTGGAGAAAAGTTCACTTAAAGTCAATTATATATTTTTTTTCTTTTTTGTCAATCAAATGATCTAGATTGAGATTTTTTTCCTTCTTTTTGCACACTGATAACAATCTATTCCATCAATTTAGCCTCCTATGAAGTTACCCAAAATTACTGTAGAAACAAAGCAAATCCTATTTTAGAATGAAGGATACCATATAACATGAGGGTTAATGAAAATACATGTCAAAAATAGGAAATAAGATTAGAGGTCACATATTATTATCAGCCACGAGGGATTCTTCAGGCAGCCAGAAAAACACACACACACAGCTCTTCTGGTTTTGTCATCATACCAGACGTCCATTTACTAATGAATTCAGAAATAATTGTCACCTTAGGGCTCTAAGACTAGCAAGAATTAGGGTTGGCTAGTTGTAAACACTACTATTGGAGGGCAATGTGCAGTTTGCATACCTTGTTGCCTGAAAGAAAGCCCAGAGTCAAACAAACTCACATGAATTCTCTGGAGTTTTAAATGCAAAAAAAAAAAAAAAAAGATTTTGAAGAACTCTAATTTTAACCTCCAATACATGAACCATATCACTGTTCAATTATCAAAATCTGGTCACCTACTTAGCTATATAAGCACATAAATCTTTTTACATAATTTGTCATCTAATATAATCACGTCAGTTCTATTTGCTCAGAATAGAGAGCTCTTGATGCCTCATGGTGATGACTCAACCCTAAGTAGAAACAAGAGATAAATTACAAATGTGGAGACGCAGCAACTAACAAGATTGATTAGTTGATGGGCTAAATAAAAGATGGTTTTAAAGAGTTTGCAGCAGGTATTTGTGGGATAAAGCTCAGAGACTTGTGGGTTCAAAGCTTTAAAATGCTTTTTATCTGTTTGAAATTACTGAAGTGGCAATTGAGTTCATGCAATTTAAGTTATTTCAAGATTGTGGGAAACTGTTAGCAAATTTAAGTGATTGTTATGAAGAAAGGTTCTCTACTAGCCCAGGGAGTCTATTTTTGTTCCAAGTCTCTAACGTAATTTTAGAATATTTATATAATAGACAAAATTTGTCATTTTGAACATGGTCAGCCATATTATTTTGTCTGTAATACAAGTTAACTAGAATATAATCTTCAGACAATATAAACTTCACAATGGAAAGAATGTCCGTTCTGTTTTTGTTTCTTGATATATCCTGAGAACCTAGAACAATGCCTGGAATATATCAAGTGCTCAATAAATGTATGTTGATTGAATGCAAGTTTGTCTCTAAGAGATTATGTGGTAGATATCTTTCCTTAGTCTGAAACTGGTTGCTTAAATATTTGTTTCCTTGTATAAAGAGTTATCTGATCGTTCTAACTGTGGAATGTCAAGAGAAAATTTCCATTTATTTTCTCTCTTTGTTTAGAGACTGGGAAATGTTACTCTGTACTGTGTGTTGGTTAAACACATAGGTTCTATAGCCAAATTTCTTGGGTTCAAATCTGAGATCTACCTTTCACTAGCTGTGAAACCAAGAACAAAATACAAAATTTCTCTGTGCTATTCTTGCCAAAGCAGGAAAAAATTTAATAAGAGTACCTAACTCATAGAGCTATAAGGATGCATTTAAAATGCCTAGAAGAGAATTTAGCACATAGTGACTACTCAATAAAGCATAGTCTGTCTTATTATTGCTGGTAATAGTATGGAACATCTACAGTAATTTTTTTCATGAGGAATATTCCCATTTAGGTGGGATTATTCCACAGATTAAGGTGAATTATTTTCTTGGCAATTGAGAATCATCTCATTGTCCTAATTTGATTATATTTATATTAGCATATCTTATTTACATCTATACAGTATTATTGTAACTTGTCTTTATATCTATATTTCCCACTCTAGACCACTGACTTTTTAAAATCAAGACCTTGCCTTATTTATCTCTGTATTCCCAGAAAACAGGACGGTGTTTAACACATAGATGCTCAAAAAGTGTGTTTTGTTTGATGAATGAATGAATGAATGCATCACTATGCAAGTATTTGGCTTCTCTACACACATATCCCACTTTTCCTCCTCTGGTGTACAGACTGGATAACTTGCTTTTTAAATAATCATTATACAAAATAAAGATTCAAAGTAAAGAAATTTCTTATTTTCAATTTAATTTCTGAATGCCAAAAATTTAAAGGATGTAGGTGTATGTATCTCTACTAGTATATTCAAACTTCTTTTCATAAATATCTTATAGACTTTGCAATTTTATTAAAAAACAACATCACAAAGAAAAAGTCAAACTTCCAAATTCTAAACATGTAAATGACATCACAAAAAACTAATAGTTCCATAAAACGTATTTGGTAAAGAGATAAGGTTTCTGTTTGTGTTTTTGTTTATGGCTGACATTAGAAATTACTATTAGAAATTAGATAGGCTACTACAAAGATAATATTTCTAAGATAAATTACCCTTCATTATTCAGTATATCCTGTCTCAAAGAACCTTTAGTGTTTGACATAATGTACCTGAAGTTTAAGTCACTTAGTTTTCAATCAAAAAATTTAGAGAACTCCTTTCTAAAATAAAGGAAAAAATACTTAACATTCTTAGATGTTGTAAAAGTGGACTTTGAACAGTAATTCTCTCCACTTTCTTCATCATAGAATTTAGTTCTGTATCTTGAAGGTCACAAATTTTTGTAGCACCATGTTTAGGTTTTCCACAAAACTATTGTTGTTTTATATTGAAGCATCATGTATGTAATTTCCTTGGGGAGCAATATTTTTAAATGTTGATGTGCTTCAAGTCACTGAAAATGTCAAATGCTTTCAAAACCATGAGAGGCAGATTCATGTTCAACAAAAACTTCCAGGATTTCAATCTTCAAGTAAAGCAGCAAAACTGAGATTTGATCCATTTTTTCTTCTACCCTCTGTCATTACCTTCTCAGCACCTATGACATTTTGACATATCTTTTCTGTGATCACAAGCATTTGTATGTTATTTCTCAATCAATCTTTTTTATACTCAGTAAAAGAAATATAATCACCTAATTCAATACATTCAAAGAAAATAATACCTTGTTTCAATTATATTTCAATTCTTGCTTTTATTTTTGGCATGTGTCATTTTATAATTGATTAAAATAAAATATGAAATTTTCAGGTATATTTAAAATTCTGAGTAAAGCAACATGGTTTCCCCTTTTTTACTTTAATCTTCAAAATCCAAAGACTTTTTAAAACTCAAGTTATAATGTAATTGTAGGGCAAATAAAATTAATAGGTGTTATTCTTTCAAATTTAGTAAATATTCTTTGTTGATAGCTGTATTTTAGGTGCACTATGTATACAAATTTTATATACTAAGTATGTTTTTAAAGAAAACATATAGTTTCAACTATATGTTTCTGACTTATAGTTTCAACTATACAGAGTTAATGCTTTGGCCCATGTATTGTCATTTAATCATACAATTTTTTTGAAGTAAGCACTTTTATTGTATTCCCCACGAAAAATAATTTGTGTTCTATGTGTTACATTGGGCACAACTCAAATAAGTAAAATATTTCATTTTAAAACAGTGATTGCACTACATCATTTAGGTTTCTATTCTTTGTTTAATTTGGAAATAAGCTTGCTAGAGTGCTCTTCTGTAATGTTATTAAATTGATTACAACAAGATTAATGTATGTCATTTGACTACCATATTCTAAGAAATTTTATTTAAAGCCATAATTAACATTTCTGACTTTAGGAGATTTTCTTGTCAAAATTGCTGATAAATAAATATTTTACATTAAAAAGCACACTCTTGGGACTTCCCTGGCAGTCCAGTGGTTAAGATTCCACAATCCCAATGCTAGGGACGCAGGTTCGACCCCTGGTCAGGGAACTAAGATCTCACATGAGAGGAGTGGCCAAAAAGTAAAAAAAAAAACAACTCGTCCAAAATTGCATGAAGTTATATGCATTTATTCAGAGTTCTTAAGCGGTGATGATTGTTCTAGCTAAAAATAGTGTATTCTTTATGATATTCATTTTAGAGCTGATGGATGCCAGGATCTGTATATGAAAATGTAAAAGAATGTAAAACATGAAGCGAAAGAACAGTCTCCTGCAGAGATGAAGTGTCTTTAACACCAGGACTAGCTTGTCTTGTCTGCACCTGAAACAATAGATACTTCCAATCTAGCATGACATTCCAATGACAGTCTTTATCTTCCATTGTCAGTTAAACTATAGGGAAGAAATTTCCTTGAAATTTCCCCAAAGTACAAGTTATACTGCAATTCCCAGTTGTACACTTGTTTGCAAGGCAGAACTGGAATCAACTAGAATACTCAACTATTTAGTTATACAACAGTGACCAGGGAATTCCACAAATGTGAACTCACCCACTGTGTTCTTGAAACCAAATCCCCTAAACTCTTATGTAACATTTGGACAGTGAAACTTTCCCATCTCTAGACAAAGAAGCACTCTGAGTAGCTAATGTTTCATTTTAATATTATTCTTGTCTAGTGTTTAAGAAACAATTTAAAACATTGTAACCACAATGAATTTACTGAATACATTTTGAGCAACAGCTGGTAAAATTATCAATGTCTGAACACATATGCACATTTTAAACTTTATTTTATTTTTGCCAATATATTAAGAACATCTGATTTCAAACATTATAGTAGCTGTCATCAGAGATATTTGTATCACTTAAAAAGGCTTTATTTGAAATAAAATTAATTTAGTAAATTCAATAGTAAATAATATAGTTTGCATTTGCTAGTTTTTATTCAAAGTATATAAAATGATATTTGCTTAATTAAGGAAGCAACTTTTGCAATGGCTAATGTGCACAGTACAAGCAAAAACAGTAACATAAATTCAGTGAAAGGTGAACTTCATATATTGAAGTTCTATTATAAATATGTATTATAATCTATAAGTAATATTTCTGACTTGTTATAAATTAAAATGAATTGTTTACAAAATAATTTGAGTTTTGTTAGGAGTAGTTATAAAATAGTCCAAGATAATGCAAAGAGTGTAATTGTTGGATTCTTCATCTTTGTTACTATTTTTAAATCAAATTAAAATGAATACACAGGGAGTGTATTAGATTAATAGAAGTGAACAATAACAACTTAGGTCATGTCATAGCTTTATTTCAAAAATAAGAAAAAGATATTGGACTATTTAATTAGCAGTATTCTTACCCTAGCATTATTGCATTCTTGCACCCATAAAAATGTTAGATAAAATTCAAATTGTGTAGGTTTATTTTGACCTTCATTATATTCCTACATTTACTAATACTACTTAAAACTTAGATCATGGATATCACTGAGTTCTAGAGTAAATTTTTTGTTAATTTATCTCTCTGCTTCTCACACAGATAACATCAATTCTACCTGCTATATGCCCTCTACTCCTTTGATGCTGTTTCTTTACTAGAAATACTTGATTACTTTCTTGCCACATGCTTTCTTAAAGATATTGTCACATTTTTCTCACCCACACATCCATCCATCCATTCATTCAACAAAGCTTCTTTGAATATCTACTAAGTGATAGATGCTTGTCCTGAACTTCAACAGTGAACAAGACTTTCCTTTCAGGAGTAACTAGTCAAAGGCTCAGAACTTTCCCTGTAACATGTAATGTGGAAAAAAGTTCTCTATTCTGTAGAAAGCCATAGCCCTCATAGTCAATGAAATTTTTCTCACTAACTTTATCCAGCCATTTGTGATAACAAATATCTTTGTATGGTATGTCTTGACTGAAAACAAGATCACAAACACTGTTTCCATAACACTACAGTCAATAAGGACACTTATTGGAGCTCAATAAATATTTGTAGAATGTTCTCTCTTTCCAGATCTCTTTTCCTCCAGGTATCTATTTTGCCTAATTTCTCACTTTATTTAGATTTCTGCCAAAGTATCACCTAATCAAAAGAGGCTTTCAAAACTACACTATCTAAAATAGCACTTCCTAACTTATTCCCCTATATTGCCTTACTTTGTTTTATTTTACTTCACTGCACATGTCACCTACCTGGCATATGAAATGTTTGCTAAGTTCCTCCTTCCCCCAACCATAGTATAATGTAAATTCTATAAGAGCAAGGATTTTATTTGTACACTTATGTTATATTTCTTATGTCTCATAGTGGATGGTACATGTTAGATGCTCAATGAACATTTGTTGACTTAATGAAAGAATGGTTTATTGTTTCCAGTCAAAGGTATTATTTTACTATATTTTTGTTAGGAGTAAAAATTATAGGAAAAAATCAATTAGAATTTTTATATTCTAATTTATAGAATATACTGTTTGTCTTATATAAGATAATAAATATAAAAAAGATTTCAAAATTTAAAACTAGATTTTCAAGTGCAAGTAAATGTGGTATATGTTGATTAGATCTTGAAAATATGAACTGCCTAGCTCTAACCTGAACACTGACAACTTTCTATCCTGAGGATAGTATGTATATTTTTAAATGCCAAGAGCAAATTTAACAGTAGCTCTTGGGATGCAGAAACTCTTAACTATATTCACCTGCTATTTTTCTAGAAAAATTTTTCTAAAAATTTATTCTAGCTTATATTCACACTTCATGATAATTCTTATGTAAATTTTCTTATTGTATCCTTATTGCTGTAGTAACTCTCCTTGTTTTCAAACATAGGTAGCTCTATGATAGACATTATACATTCACAGAAATTTTATATAATGTATTTAAACGTGTAATGCAGACTGACAGATGGCATATTTTACAGTTTCACTTAAGCTGTGAAATACTGGTTCTGGAATTTGAATACAAATTTTTGATGCTAAATTCATAAGTTTATATATTTTTTTAATATGTTATCATATTTGATCCATCTTTAAAGTATGGTAGCATCAGAATATTCTCAGTAGGATCTACTTAAATTTAGATAGTTCTAATAATGAAAATACAGCTGTAGATTTATTTAAAAGAGTTGATTCTGAGTGAACCAAAGAAAGAGAAAATTTATCAAAACAAAATTTTGGCAATTTAGTTAATTGGCAAAGATTATCCAAATTATCTGTCTACTGATTTTTTTTACTTCTATTAAAGTGTCATTTCTCTTTCTGAATCTGAAGATCTTAATCCATTTTTTATTCTGTCCTCTTGGTATTCATTTTTTTGCTTACTTCCATAAGCCTATATTGTATTTTTTTCTCATTTTGGATTTAACTAGCAGCTGATTATGGCTTTATATTATGGTTTCTCTGTTTTCATTTTGGAGACCTTACTCAATACTAAACTGATAGTATGTTTTTTGTTTGCTTGGTTATTTTTTTTATGAAACACTGTCTGCTAATAAAGATATTTCTATATTCCTAATTTCCCTGTTTGTGGGTAAATAATAACTACTTTCTTTATGATGATCCTTGATTCACTACATTTTTTTTGCCCTGCATTGACAAGACTTCTGTAGAAAAGTCTCAATATTTTGTTGTAATTAGAGAAACATTTTTATATGATGCTTTTCTACAGAATATTTTAAAATGTCTACATTTGGAAAAAAAAGAGAATCAAAAGTTACATAATTATGTCTGCTAAATCTTAGAATTAATAATTTACAAAATGATATAATGTATCCAAAATATATCTGTATTTGTATGATGGGGTTGGGAGTGGGCTATGCTAGTTTAGTTTGCCACATTTCTAAATCACTTTATGTCTTTTTCATTCTACCTAACTCCTTTCTCACATAAATAGCTAGATTTCTTAGCTTTTCAGCACACATTGTGAGAGCATGAGAAATGGTCATCAGTAAAATCTCCCAAGCTTGATAGCTTTTATTTAAGAGTCACCAATACAAGACAGACGTCTTTTAAGTTACTGCACAAAGACAAGTAGGATTTAATTCACTCGAGTAACATATCCACTGCTGCTCACTAATCCTACATCTGTTCCTATAGCCATGGACACCATGGCTCAAGGGAAATACAGTTCCCCAAATATGACAGCCTCCCAGACAAAAGTGTGTGTGCCCACTACCACTGAACTCTCTTAGGTTTCCATTTTAATCACTTTTCATTGAATATTTACATCCACTTGATTATTGCACTGCTGTTAAACAAACTTCTCAAAAGTCCAGGTCTCATTATACATCCCCAAACTTAAAAACCAACCAAAGATTTTCTATCATTTTCAAAATAAAATTATAAAACCTCTCTAAACCTAACAAGATCCTTTATAATCTGGACTCTGCCAATATTTTAAGATTTATCTTTCTCTACATTCATATTTCACTCTTTCCTTTAGCCATATTTAACTACTTATGTTTTCTTTATAAGGGACTATTAGCTAATTCTCATGACTAACATTATGACATCCTTATTTTCTTGAATGTGCTCACCCTCATTTCTTTAATTCATACAATTATAATGTCTTAATTTGGACATAAAATCATGTGATAACATTTGCTTATACCTTCTGCACTATGGGTACATTTTAAACTAGGTGACTATTGAGTGTGTTCCCATTACCTAACTTTATGTTTACTATTTTTTATTGTAATCTTTAATTTAGTTTTCTTTCTCCTCACTATACTTTGTGTTTCTTGTTAGTAGGAATCGCATCTAAAGAATTCTTGTATTTTCTACCTCTGGGTGTTGGGTATGCTTAACAAATGTTTCTTAAATATGTTTATACAGTATTTAAATATACATATTTATAAAGAAATCTGAAAACTACCTGATTAGAAAATGGGCCAAAGACCTTAGACACTTTACCAAAAAGATATATAGATGACAAATAGTCATATGTAAAGGTGCAAACCATCAATGTCATGAGTAAAATGCTAATTAAAACAATGAAATACTACTACATACCTATCAGAATGACCAAAAGCCAGAACACTGACAACATCCAATGCTGACAAGTTGTGGAGGAAGGGGAACTCTCATTCATTGTTGGAGGGAATGTAATATGGTACAACCATTTTGAAAGATGGTCTAGCAGTTTCTTGCCAAACTAAACATGCTATTACTATATGATCCAGGAGTCATACTCCTTGGCATTTTACCAAAAGGAATTGAAAACTTATACTCATACAAAGACCTGCACATGGGTGCTTATAGCAACTGCATTCATAATTGTTAAAACTTGAAAGCAACTGAGAATTCTTTCAGTAAATGAATGGATAGACTGTAGTTCATTCAGACAATGGAATATTACTCAGTTCTAAAAAGATATGAGCTATCACACCATGAAAAGACAAGAGAAACCCTAAATGCATATTACTAAATGTAACAAGTCAATGTGAAAATGTTGCATATGATGTTACTCCAAATATATAATATTATGGAAAAGATAAAACTATGGAGACAGTGAAAAGATCAGTGGTTGCCAAGGGTTAAAGATGAATAAGCAGAGTATAGAGGATTGTCTGGGGAGTGAAACTTCTCTATATGATACTATAATGGTAGATACATGTCACATACATTTTTCCAAATCCATAGAATGTATGGATTCTACACCAAGAAAGAAGGCAGGCAGAAAGGGAAAGACAAAGGAAGGGAGAAAGAAAAGAAGGAACAAAAGAAGGGAAAAAAGAAGGAAGGTAAGAAGGAAGAAAAATACACTGTGAAGATAGCATAGTTATGGATGATTATGTTACTGTTCCCAACTAGTTATCCTTCTTCTCATTGACTAGTTCCTTGCTGCCATGTGAGTACAGTGCTTCCTGCTGACACTTTTATTTTTTTTTCCCCCAAAATATTAGTCCTGGTCATTGGTCTGGATTTGGCCAATGGAATATAAGTGAATTTTGCCCAAACTTTACAAAGATGTCACAAAAAAGAAAACTTCAGACCAATATTACTTATAAATATAAAAATACAAAGTGAAACATTAGCAAATAAAAATGCATTAACTTATAAAAAGAAAAAGTCATCATACTGATTAATATTTATTTCAGGTAAGCAAGTGTTTCAATATTATCAATGTCTTAATATCATTTATTTTATAAATATATAAAAAAGATAAAAATCATATTGTCTCTTTCATATTCACTGAAACTGCATTTGATAAATTTTAATGTTTCAAAAATAAATCTTTAAAAAATGAGAAGAGATGTATACTTATTTAACAGATAAGATATATTTATATGACCAACCACCAGCAATACACCTAAGAATTTTGTCAAAGGAAAAAAGAATAGTAAGTCCCTTGATTGATTCTACAAAATTATTTAACAATGTTCTGATAGTAATAGCCAATATCATTAAGAGAAAACATAAATAAATAGAAAAATTAGAGGAAGGAGGAAACACATATTATTTACAAATGATGTGATATTGCACTTGAAAAACCAAAACAACTCATTGTTTTAAATTTACAAAAGTAAAATAAAAAAATAGAGGAAGGTTGCCAGGTAGAAAGCAGATATATAAAAATCAATTATCACCATATTTACAAATTATATCTGATTAGGAGAAATGGTGATAAATGACTCCATTTATGATAGCAACAGTGCAAAGCTTAGGGACAACCTTAACAATAAATATGTAAAAGCTGTATGAAAGAAACTATGGAATGTCATCAGGCACAAAATTAAAAATAACAATAGTAATAACAACAAAAAATCCCCAATATATGTGAAAAAGTAAAAAAGGCTTACCATGTTTTTGCATAAAAAGACTCAATGCTATAAAGATGTGAATTCTCCCAAAGTAAATCTCTAAAGGTAGATTGATTTCAATAAAAATATCAGTAGTTATTTTTAATAAACTACAGTAGTATTCTAATATTTATTTGGAAGAAAGAAATGGCAAGCAAGAATATCCATGATAAGTCTAAATTAAAAGAGAATAATATGATAGACCAAACTGCTTGCTCCCATGTTGAAACATATTATACAGTATTGTTAATAAGGCACTGTGGGTTTGAAGTATAAATACACATACAGACAAATGGAAAAATTGAAAAGTCAGTTAAGAGGCAAAAATAAATATTAAAAGTTAGGGCATAATAAAGGTGGCATTTAAATCAGTACTGATAAATGATGTTCATACATTTGAATGGCTCCTTGGCAAAATAAAATAAATTGAATAACACACCCAATGTAAAACAATTTACAGAAAATACACTTAAAATTTTAAAAGACTACAAGCATTGGGACTTCCCTGGTGGCCCAGTGATTAAGAATCTGCCTGTCATTTCAGGGGACACAGGTTCGATCCCTGGTCCCACATGCCATGGAGCAACTAAGCCCGTGCGCCACAGCTATCAAGCCTGCACTCTAGAGCCCAGAAGCCACAACTACTGAGCCCACATGCCACAACTACTGAAGCCTGCATGCCTAGAGCCTGTGTTCCACAACAAGAGAAGCCACCATAATGAGAAGCCCATGCAACAATACAAAGAGTAGCCCCCGCTTACTGCAACTAGAGAAAGCCTGTGCACAGTAATGAAGACCCAACACAGACAAAAATAAAATAAATAAATAATTTTAAAAATTAAAAAATGAAAATAAATGGTGATGTCTGTGGGCAAAACTCAGGGAACATTACCTGAATAAGTAGGTCAGATAACTGTAAAAAAAAAAAAAGAAAAAAGTTAAAAAAAAATTAAAAGACTACAATCATTAAAAGAAAACACACATTTTAAACAAAGTGGAAATGGATGATGAGAAATATTGACACATAAACTTCATAAAAATAATCCCCTGGGGGAAAAACATAAACAAATCAAAATGTAAATGACAAACTTAGAAAAACAAATGGTTTATAACTGAAATCATAGGCAAAGGTCTAATTTTCTTACTATATAAAGAGGAACTAAAATCAGTAATAAAACATACAAACTCCAAGTAGAAAAATAGATAAACAAGCAGAGCACATAAAAGGCACTAAAAATAGCTTTTAAACATATGGTATATATCATCTTCAACCATGATAAGAGAATAAAGCCTAAAACTTAAATTTAAAAACTTTTATTAATTCTCAGATTAGCAAAAGTCCAAAAGTTTGATAACAGAATAGGGTGACGAGAGTCTTTAGAAAGAAGAACTCCTATACATTGCTGGTGAAAGCGTGAACTAGAATGGCCTCTACTGAGTATTCCAATATTGACCAAAATTTAGAATGTATATACACTTGGTCCTGTGGACTCCATTCCCAGGAATACACCTTATGATTTTTTTCAATTATATAAGACCAACATTGTTGCAAAAGCAATTTACACAAAATTTATGGTATAATGTGGCAAATAAAGCAGTGGAATACAATATTCTTTGTAACACGATTAAGATTATGCTCTATTGGCCTACGTGGAAAGATCTCCAAGATTTTGTTTAGTGAAAAAATTCAATATGCTAAATAGAGTACTGTATAATATTATACTGCTATTTAGCAAAAGGAAGAAATGAGAGAAAGAGAGGGAGGGAGAGAGAGAGGAAAAAGAAAGAAAGACAGAAAGAGAGAAAGAGAGAAAGAGAGAAAGAGAGAAAGAGAGAAAGAAAGAAAGAGAGAAAGAAAGAAAGAAAGAAAAAAAAAGAAAGAAAGAAAAAGAGAAAGGAGAGACTTTCATTCTTTCATCAAATATTTGCTAAATATGTCCTGATTCTCAAGCTCTGCTCTATAAATTTAGAACAAATAATTGAACCAGTCTTTACCCTTATGTTATACATTTCCTTGAACATGCTTAGAATATTGGAAGTATATACAAAAATTAATTTAGTCATAATTTACTGATGTAACGAATACTATTGAGTTGTTTTAAATGGGGAAAGCACTATAGTAAATGCTGAGTGAGGATACATTAAGATATTTTTTCATACAAAGCTAAATCACTATTGGATTTTAATGAAAATGACTGATGTGTATTGGCAAAGGGAAAATGGTTTAGTTCTGGAAAACTGGCAGGGCATAAGAAGAGATAAAAATGACCTTAGATGATAGTGGGCTAAAACCTAACTTGTTTGGCTTAAGTGGGTGTGATATGAGAGGGATTAATGAGAAATAAAAAAAAAAATTGTTTGTAGAGGGATGAAGCTTTGAAAAAATTACAGACCACGAGAGCAAGAAGAATTATAATATATGCTATCCCAACCAGCATATATTTTATAGTATTTTTTAAAAAAGGTAAAATACTTGCCCAGACTCATACAACTACATTTTAAACAGGACTAGTAAACAGGTTTTCTGACTCACAGCCTTTGTGTTAGTTATGTGAAAGGCAAACTGGAGTAAAGTATTAGGGCCGAGGCAGTCAGAAAGGAAACATAATGCTTTGAATGAAAAAGCCATGTAGTTATTGCCACAAATATAGATAACTGGAAATAGTAGACATCCTCTAACAGTTTTGGTTAAGATAATAGAGCCAGAGTAGATGAATTACACAGGGAGCAATCTCTACAGAAAATGGGTTTGCTCCAGGAAGGAGAATTGAGAAAGTGGACTGCAAAATTAGGAGGGGGATATATTTCAGACTATAGATAAAATCTTCAGTATTTTGAAATTTGTCCTATAATATATACTGCCTATTCAGAAATTAATTTGGTTGAAAAAATAAAATAAATTGGAAGAATGTAGATATCTTTCAACTGGAATTTTGAATTGGGTAATAGAATATTGGATTAAAATCCTCAATCTATCATTTACAAACTAAATTACCTTGGGCAAGTGAACTTCTTGAATTCCAGTTTCTTTTTTTTAAAAAAAATTGGAATTGTAATACTAATAAAATTTGTTTCCTGAACTATACCTATGCACATGGGTATGTGAATTTGATAAATATTAATAACACACACATACATGTAACCGAACTACATGAGAACTGCTTTTCTTTGTAATTTTGCTGAAGCTTGGTAGAGGCTATGCCTACACACACTTTTGTGTATGTAAGGGGAAATGAACATGTGAAACAGAAGGTTCTTTCATAATTTCATGATCCTGAAACAACAAAAGTAATACTAGGAAATTATTAATTACAAAATGTGTAATAAGAACTGTTTACAATCAACTATATGGTTTCTTTAATTAGGCTTATAGAAATAAATAATGTAGAACTTGAGCCCCATTTCAAAGGTTTAATTTCACCTGTTCCCATGGTTGAATCCAAATTCTAAGTTTTAGCCATATTGAGCTACTTTAAGCCCCCCAATGTATAGTTCTATAAGGTTTTCAACATGTTTTGAACATGCTACCCTCTGCTGCGGTTCTATATTACCCCATACTCTACCCCTCCCTTGTTCCTCCGTTTCACCAACTTATATTTTCCCTCAGCTAGTCACATCTTCCCAGTAACTGCTCCTAACGTCTGAATCCTATGCCCTTCTTGTATTTCACATAGCACGTATACCACCTACACCTACTCCCGCTAGTAATAATTGGAATAATTTCTTACACTAAGTTACTATATATTGTCATGCTGCTGTTTTATGTGAATTTCTCATTTACTGCTCCTAGTAAACTTAAAAACATCTGAACTCTTAATATTTCCAATTTACAAATATGGAAAATAAAGCTTGGAAAGGCAAGTAACTTGCTGAAGGCCATGGGGCTGAAAAGTAAATAGATCTAAGATTCAAACTCAGGTTGCCTGACTCACTCTAACAACCTCCAATGATTCAGGTTCACTTTTGCTCAACTACTTGTGTGCATTTCCCAATAGTCTTTAAAGATTCCTTAGATCAGAGATAGTACCCTGCTTGTTATTTTTACCTCTAATACTTTGCAAAGTGCCTGATATCAACCTTTGACTCTCACTGATGAATTTAAGGTCAGTGCCTGTGATGGCATTTGGAACACATGTGGAGTGAGAGAGTTACAGACTTTATCCAATGGGAGATCAAACAACAAGATGAAAAGGGAATTTTGGTCACAATCATTCTTTGTAGAAGAGCTGCTGGAAAAGTACCTGGCATCTGACTCTCTGAAGGTGGCTCAGGGTGTGACAACCTAGCCTGCATCATCATTTACTTCCTGACCACTAAGAAAGCAGTGCCTCTGCCAGGGAGTGAGGGTGCTGGTGCCTGAGGGGCTGAGGGCAATGACAGTGGTGTCAACAACAGGGTCAAGCAATCAACTGTATCCATGCCCACCCATCCTGCTTCTGAGACAGCTCATCTACTATTTCATAAGTCAACAAGTAAGTTTAAAAAATAAATGAATGAATACGTAATAATGTTATTTAAAATATTATAATGAATATATAATAATCATAATGAATAAATAAATAGTATTTTAATATGTATATTAAATTTATATAAAGCTAGGAGTATATATCTAGCAATGAGACAAACCTTGATTATAATCTTGGTTTCAAGCTACCTCTTTTCTCTAGTTAGGCCTCTATTGTTCTTCTTCATCATGGCGTTCAATTTTCCTGATAGTTTTCTATGTGGCCAAACCATTTTCATTGCTTGTCTTTCTGCAATTTCTTGTATTAGGGTCCTTATTAATATTTTCAGGAAATTCTCACTCATGTATAACACTTGTTTAAATATCATATTAATTATTTTTTTATGATTCAATATGCTTTACAGAATACCTAGTATGTAGTCATTTCCCTAGAGTTGACATCTTGCCAAGTTGCTCTTTGCTTATCTCTTTCTGTTGAATGTTTTGTCTTCTCTGTACAGTTTCTTGACGTTTTGGCCATCTGCCTAGTGGAAGTAAAGAACTGTGGTTGTGCTAAGGCAGTGGAAGGAGAATTTAAACCATCTTCTCTTAGTGAGATAAATAAATTCCAGAATGCATAAAAGTTGAAAATAAGAACATGGATACAATGATATCCACATATTCATGCAAATATATTAAACATTAATTTTGACTATAGCAGCTCAGAAGCAGGAGTTTTTAACTGTCATGAACACATTCTTATGTGGGTTACTTATAGACTGTAATTTACAAATAAAGAATGTTGAAAGGTGTGTGTCAGTGTGTGTGTATTTGCATGTATGCACAGATAGACTAAAAACTTTTAATGCAAAAGATAAATGATGTGACCCACTTGAATTCCCTCTACCTTCTAAGAGAAAACATGAATGTAGTCACTTAACTATAACTGATATTCTCAACACGTGCACACACGTGTGTGTGTGTGGTCCTCATAATTCTTTAAGACTTTGCCTCATAAATTCCAAAATATTCTTTTAAAATTTAAAAAATCAAACTGAGACAAAAGAATGTTTGTGTTTAACTGACTTAAATAAAAAGTCATTTTTTAAAAAATTTACTGTGTAATTTGTCTGGTAATACTGCAGGAGAAATAGTTTGTTAATTTATTTTCCTTTTAATATCAGTTTTCATATACTGTGAAGCCTCTATTAATATTCTAAATGAATATTCATAAGGTAATATGAAACAGAATAGCTAAAATATTATGGATTAATATTATATTTTCATCATGTGTCACCCTTTGTTCATGCTCATTTTATGTCTCTTTTAAAGTGAGAATCTAGCTTTATATTCACGTTTACATCTTAAACATTTTCTTCTATCTAGTATAAATAAGTGTAGATAAATTTTAAACCAGGTTTTATGAGTAATGTTCTCACCATATACATAATAGACACTTAGCTGATAACGAAGTTTCCAGTGCAGTATATTACATCTTTATGTATTATATGAAACTCTATAATACAGTATCAAAAATATAATTGTAAGTAGGGGCTGGATAAATGTTTTCTTTGTTATAATTTTTTTTTAATTTTATATGATTATTATTAATGATTTCATAAACATCCAATTCTTTCTCCCACCTGAACTGAGAAATGGGCAATTTTTCAGGGCCATAAAAATTTAGCATTGAATTATAACTGCACCCATTATCTTAAAACTGAACTTGTCCTTAGGATACAATCACTCTGTCAATGACATGGATTTTTGTTTCCTTTGTTATTTTAAGTAATAGTAAATTTTACCTTTAATACTATAAGCTGTGTAAGGTCCTGACCAATTATTGAATTGATTTATTCATATCATCTTATTTACAAATTTTTTCTTGCTTATTGTTTATTGACTGTGTCTTCTGTTGTTTTTTTTTTTATCTTTATTGGAGTTTAATTGCTTTACAATGTTGTGTTAGTTTCTGCCACACAACAAACAAAGTGAATCAGCTATATGTATACATATATTCCCATATCCCCTCCCTCTTGAGACTCCCTCCCACCTCCCTATCTCACCCATCTAGATCATCACAAAGCATCGAGCTGATCTCCCTCTGCTATGTAACAGTTTCCCACTAGCCATCCATTTTATATTTGGTAATGTATATATGTCAATGCTACTCTCTCACTTCATCCCAGCTTCTACTTCCCCCCTATGTCCTCAAGCCCATTCTCTACATCTGTATCTTTATTCCTGCCTTGCCACTAGGTTCATCAGCACTGTTCTCTTAGATTCCATATATGTGCATTAGTATATGATATTTGTTTTTCTCTTTCTGACTTACTTCACTCTGTATGACAGACTCTACGTCCATCTACCTCATTACAGATAACTCAATTTCATTCTTTTTTATGGCTGAGTAATATTCCATTGTATATATGTGCTGCATCTTCTTTATCCATTCATCCGATGATGGACATTTAGGTTGCTTCCATGTCCTGGCAATTGTAAATAGTGCTGCAATGAACATTGTGGTACATGTATCTTTTTCTTCTTTTCTTTTTTAGATAAAGATACAATATATTTGTGAGGAATTGACAAAGAAATGTGTGTTTTGGTGCTCAAAAAATTGTTCTAGGGGCTTCCTTGGTGGCACAGTGGTTGAGAGTCCACCTGCCGATGCAGGGGACATGGGTTTGTGCCCTGGTCCAGGAAGATCCCACATGCCATGGAGCAGCTGGGCCCGTGAGCCATGGCCACTGAGCCTGCACGTCCGGAGCCTGTGCTCCGCAACAGGAGAGGCCACAACAGTGAGAGGCCCGTGTACCAAAAAAAAAAAAAAAAAAAAATTGTTTTAATTCTGTGAAAAACGCTATTGGTAATTTGAGAGGAATTGCATTGAATCTGTAGATGGCTTTGGGTAGTATAGTCATTTTCACAATATGGATTCTTCACCATCTGTTTGTACCATCTTTGATTTCTTTCATCAGTATCTCATAGTTTTCTGAGTATAGGGCTTTGACCTTAGGTAGGTTTATTCCTAGGAATTTTATTCTTTTTGTTGCAATGGTAAATGGGATTGTTTCCTTAATTTATCCTTCTGATCTTTCGTACATGTATCTTTTTGAATTATGGTTTTCTCAGGGTATATGCCCAGTAGTGGGATTGCTGGGTAATATGGTAGTTCTATTTTTAGTTTTATAAAGAACCTCCATTCGATTCTCCATAGTGGCTGTATCAATTTACATTCCCACCAACAGTGCAAGAGAGTTCCCTTTTCTCCCCACCCTCTCCAGCATTTATTGTTTGTACATTTTTTGATGATGGCCATTCTGACCAGTGTGAGTTGATACCTCATTTTGGTTTTAATTTGCATTTCTCTAATAATTAGTGATGTTGAGCATCTTTCCAAGTGTTTGTTGGCAATCTGCATGTCCTCTTTGGAGATATGTTTATTTAGGTCTTCTGCCCATTTGGGGATTGGGTTGTTTGTTTTTTTGATATTGAGCTGCATGAGCTACTTGTATATTTTGGAGATTAATCCTTTGTCAGTTGTTTCTTTTGCAAATATTTTCTCCCATTCTGAGGGTTGTTTTTTTCTTGCTTATGGTTTCATTTGCTGTGCAAAAGCTTTTAAGTTTCACTAGGTCTCATTTGTTTATTTTTTATCTTATTTCCTTTACCCTAGGAGGTGTGTCAGAAAAGATTTTTATGTGATTTATGTCATGGAGTGTTCTGCCTATGATTTCCTCTAAGAGTTTTATAGTATCTGGCCTTATATTTAGGTCTTTAATCCATTTTGAGTTTATTTTTGTGCATGGTGTTAGGAATTGTTCTGATTTCATTCTTTTACATGTAGCTGTCCAGTTTCCCAACACTACTTACTGAACAGGCTGTCTTTTCTCCACTGTATATTCTTTCCTCCTTTGTCAAACATAAGGTGACCATATGTGTGTGGGTTTATCTCTGGACTTTCTATCCTGTTCCATTGATCTATATTTCTGTTTTTGTGCCATTACCATACTGTTTTGATAACTGTAGCTTTGTAGTATAGTCTGAAGTCAGGGAGCCTGATTCTTCCAGCTCCGTTTTTCTTTTTCAAGGTTGCTTTGGCTATTCTGGGTCTTTTGTGTTTCCAAACAAATTTTAAAATTGTTTGTTCTGGGCTTCCCTGGTGGCGCAGTGGTTGAGAGTCCGCCTGCCGATGCAGGGGACACGGGTTCGTGCCCCGGTCTGGGAAGATCCCACGTGCCGCGGAGCGGCTGGGCCCGTGAGCCATGGCCGCTGAGCCTGCGCGTCCGGAGCCTGTCCTCCGCAACGGGAGAGGCCACAACAGTGAGAGGCCCGCGTAACGCATAAAAAAAAAAAAAAAAAAAAAATTGTTTGTTCTATTTCTGTGAAAAGATCCCATTGGTAATTTTATAGGGATTGCACTAAATCTAGATTGCTTTGGGAAGTATAGTTATTTTCACAAAGTTGATTCTTCCAATCCAAAAACATGGTATATCTCTCCATCTGTTTGTATCATTTTTAATTTCTTTCATCTGTGTCTTATAGTTTTCTGCATGAAGGTCTTTTGCCTCCTTAGGTAGGTTTATTCCTAGGTATTTTATTCTTTTTGTTGCAATGCTAAATGGGAGTGTGCCCTTAATTTCTCTTTCTGAATTTTGTTGTTAGTATATAAGGATGCAAGAGATTTCTGTGCATTAATTTTGTATCCTACTACTTTACCAAATTCATTGATTAGCTCTAGCAGTTTTCTGGTTGCATATTTAGGACTTTATATGTATAGTATCATTTCATCTGAAAACAGTGACAGTATTACCACTTCTTTTTTGTATTTACTTTATTTATTTGTCTTCTCTGATAGCCTTGGTTAAACTTCCAAAACTATGTTAAATAACAGTGGTGAATGTGGCAACCCTTGTCTTCTTCCTGATCTTAGAGGAAATGGTTTCAGATTTGCACCATTGAGAACAATGTTGGCTGTGGGTTTGTCATATGTGCCTTTTATTATGTTGAGGTAGATTCCCCCTATGCCCATTTTCTGGAGAATTTCTCATAAATGGGTGCTGAATTTAGTCAAAATCTTTTTATACATCTACTGAGGTTATCATACAGTTTTTACCCTTCAGTTTTTTAATATGGGGTATCACATTGAGTGATTTTCATATATTGAAGAATCCTTGCATTCCTGGGATAAACCCCACCTGATCATGGTGTATGATCCTTTTAATGTGCTGTTAGATTCTGTTTGCTAGTAGTTTGCTGAGGATTTTTGCATCTATGTTCATCAGTGATATTGGCCTGCAGTTTTCTTTTCTTGTGACATCTTTGTCTGGTTTTGGTATCAGGGTGATGGTGGCCTCCTAGAATGAGTTTGGGAGTGTTCCTCCCTCTGCTATATTTTGGAAGAGTTTGAGAAGGATAGGTATTAGCTCTTCTCTAAATGTTTGATAGAATTGCCTGTGAAGCCATCTGGTCCTGGGCTTTTGTTTGTTGGAAGATTTTTAATCACAGTTCAATTTAAGTGCTTGTGATTGATCTGTTCATGTTTTCTATTTCTTCCTGATTCAGTCTTGGGAGTTGTACTTTTCTGTAAATTTATCCCTTTCTTCCAGGTTGTCCATTTTACTGGCATATAGTTGCTTGTAGTAGTCTCTCATGATACTTTGTATTTCTGAGATGTCAGTTGTTACTTCTTTTTCCTTTCTAATTTTGTTGATGTGAACCTTCTTCCTTTTTCACAGAGGTGTCTGGGTAATGGTTTATCAATTTTGTTTATCTTCCCAAAGAATCAGCTTTTAGTTTTATTGATCTTTGCTATTGCTTCCTTCAGTTTTTTCATTTATTTCTGATCTGATATTTATGATTTCTTTCCTTCTGTTAACTTTGGGGGTTTTTTGTTCTTCTTTCTTTAATTGCTTTACATGTAAAGTCAGGTTGTTTATTTGAGATGCTTCTTGTTTCTTGAGGTAGGATTGTATTGCTATAAACTTTCTTCTTATAACTGCTTTTGCTGCATCCCATAGTTTCTGGGTCATCATGTTTTCATTGCCCTTTGTTTCTAGGTATGTTTTGATTTCCTCTTTGATTTCTTCAGTGATCTCTTGGTTCTTTAGTACTGTATTGTTTAGCCTCCATTTTTTTTTTTTACAGTTTTTTTTTCCTATAATTGATATCTAGTCTCAGAGCATTGTGGTTGGAAAAGATGGTTGATATCATTTCAATTTTCTTAAATTTACCAAGGCTTGATCTGTGACCCAAGATGTGATCTATCCTGAAGAATATTCTGTATGCACTCGAGAAGAACGTGTATCCTGTTGTTTTGGGATGGAATGTCCTATAAATATCAGTTAAGTCCATGTGATCTAATGTGTCACTTAAAACTTGTGTTTCCTTATTTATTTCTGTTTGGATTGTCTGCCCATTGGTGTAAATGGGGTGTTAAGATCTCCTACTATTATTGTGCTACTGTTGATTGCCTCTTTTATGGCTTTTAGCATTTGCCTTATGTATTGAGGTGCTCCTATGTTGGGTGCATAGATGTTTACAATTGTTATATCTTCTTCTTGGATTGATCTGTTGATCATTATATGGTGTCCTTCCTTGTCTCTTGTAACAGTCTTTATTTTAAAGTCTATTTTGTGTGATATGAGAATTTCTACTCCAGCTTTCTTTTGATTTCCATTTGCATGGAACCATCCCTTCACTTTCAGTCTGTATGTGTCCTAGGTCTGAAGTGGGTCTCCTGTAGACAGCATATATATGGGTCTTGTTTTTGTATCCCTCAGCCAGTCTGTGTCTTTTGGTTAGGGCATTTAATCCATTTACATTTAAGGTAATTATTGATATGTATGTTCCTATTACCATTTTCTTAACTGTTTTGGGTTTCTTTGGGTAAGTCTTCTCCTTATCTTGTGGTTCCTGCCTAGAGAAGTTACTTTAGCATTCGTTGTAAAGCTGGTTTGTTGGTGCTGAATTCTTTTAACTTTTGCTTGTCTGTAAAGCTTTTGATTTCTCCATCGAATCTGAATGAGATCCTTGCTGGGTAGAATAATCTTTGTTGTAGGTTTTTCTCTTTCATCACTTTCTTGCCACTCCCTTCTGGCCTGTATAATTTTTGCTGAAATATCAGCTGTTAATCTTATGGGGATTCCCTTTTAGATTATTTGTTGGTTTTCCCTTGTTGCTTTTAACATTTTTGATTTGTGTTTAATTTTTTTTAGTTTGATTAATATGTGTCTCAGTGTGTTTCTCCTTGGGTTTATCCCCTGTGGGACTCTCTGCACTTCCTGGACCTGATTGATTATTTCCTTTCCCATCTTGTGGAAGTTTTCAACTATAATCTCTTCAGATATTTTTTTTCAGACCCTTTCTTTTTTTCTTCTTCTTCCGGGACACCTATAATTCGAATGTTTGTGTGCTTAATGTTGTCCCAGTGGTCTCTGAGACTGTCCTCCATTCTTTTCATTCTTTTTTCTTTATTCTACTCTGTGGCAGTTATTTTCACCATTCTATCTTCCTGCTCATTTTCCCATTCTTCTGCCTCAGTTATTCTGCTATTGATTCCTTCCAGAGTGGTTTTAATTTCAGTTATTGTGTTGTTCATTACTGTTTGCTCTTTATTTCTTCTAGGTCATTGTTAAATGGTCCTTATATTTTCTCTATTCTATTTCCAAAATTTTAGATCATCTTTACTATCATTACTCTGAATTGTTTTTCAGGTAGTTTGCCTATCTCCTGTTTGTTTATTTGGTTTTGTGTGTTTTTATCTTGCTCCTTTGTCTGTAAGATTTTTCTCTATCTTTTCATTTTGTCTAATTTACAGTATTTAGGGTCTTCTTTCCCTAGGATGCAGATCATATTTCATCTTGCTTCTGTTCTCTGCCTTCTGTGGTGTGGTTTGTTCAGTGTCTTGTGTAGGCTTCCTGATGGGAGCAACTACGTTCTGCTGGGTGGAGCTGAGTCTTTTCCCTCTGATGAGCAGGACCATGTCAGGTGGTGTGTCTTGGGGTCTGAGAGGTTAGTATGACTTTAGATAGTTTGTGTGCTGATCGGTGGGTTTGTGTTCCTGTCTTGTTTCTTGTTTGTTATGAGACGTCCAGCATTGGGAGCTGCTGGCAATTGGGGGGAGCCGGGTCTTGGATTCAGATAGAGGCCTCCATGAGAGCTCTCAGTGATTAATCTTCCCTGGATCTGGGAATTTTCTGGTGGAGCAGCGTCCTGGACTTTGTTGTCCCACCTCAGAGCCTCAGGCCTAACTGCTAGTCAAGGGAGCAAGACCCCACAAGTTGCTCATCCTGGCAATAAAGGTGATTAAAAAAGACTAACAAAACCCTAGACAAATGGTAAAAAATAATGAAACAAACAGAAACAAGGAAACATACACACACACAAGAAACAAAACAGAACCAAATAAATCAAAAAGCAAGAGAACAACCAGATAAACAAAAGAACCCAAGAACAAAATCAAACAACTAAGAAGAAAGCTGACAAAAACACAAAATGAAAAGACAAAACCAGAGGGCCAACTGAAGAATGAAGCAGAGACAAAACCAACTGATGAAAATGATAAAGAAAAAGAGAAACGGGAAAGAAGACAGAACAACAGCATGGCAACATAGAAACAATTTTTTTTTAAAAGATAGAAAATATTAAAAAAAAAAAAACCTGAGAAATTGTAGAAACAAAATCAATCAAACAAAACCAGAAACAAGGAAACACCCACATGTAAAAAACCCAAAAACAGAGCTGAATAAAACAAAAAGCAAGAGAAAAACCAGACAAACAGAAGAACTCAAAAACAAAATCAAACAATTAGGTTTTAAACTAGCAGAAACACATAACCTAAAAACAAAGCTAAAGCAGTGTGCCAACTGAAGAATAAACAAAGACACAGAACAAACCAATAAAAATGATTTTAAAAAATAATAATAAAATAAAATGGGAAAAAACACAGGACAACAGAAAAGCAAGTAGAAATGGAAATATCTTTTTAAAGAAAGAAAGAAAAATATATTAAAGAAAAAGAAGAAGAAAAAAATAAGGGAAACAAACACAGGTCCACAGAAAAGCAAAGTAAAAATAGAAATTTATTAAAAAACTAAAAATAAAAGATGTTACAAAACATGGAGATATCAAGAGACTAAAAAGAAAAAAACTAAAACATCACCAAACAAACAAACAACCAAAAAAGAATGAAAAGAAACCAAAAAAAGAAAGTTAGAACCAACAACAGAATGACTCAAAACATAATAAAATTAATAGTAATAATTATGTTTCCCTGGGGTCTCTGCTGTAAGTGACCTTACATGCCATGAGCCACAGCCCACCTCTGTCTCCCCAAGAGACCCTCCTGTGTCTCTGGGCTGGTCTCTGGACCTGCTGTGGGCCCTGTGGGACCACTCAGACTCTGACCTGGCCCAATTCCTGTGTGTGTTGCCCCCAAAGTCCACAGCTGCCAGAGCTAGACTGTTTTCATTTGTGGGAACACTCATTGGCTACTCAGAAATTCCATAGACGCACAGTCTACCTAGCTGATTGCAGGGATTTAATCTGAAGCTTGTACAGCTGATGGAAACATTTTTGATCTTCTTCCTTAGTCACCCTGTCCCTGTGGTTTAGCTTTGGTTTTATCCCCACCTCTCTGTGTGGTCTACCCACAGGAGTCTGGTCCTGAGGTTGCTTTGGAGCTCTTGGGTCTGCCCCTATAAGGACCTGGCACAGAGGTGTTATGACTGCTTGGATTGCAGGAGCCCTGGCAGCGCCAAATGTGTAGAGAAGCCAGTGGCCATGGGAGCAAGAGATATGACCCTAGTGAGGGCCTTTTCTGGTGCCCAGCATAAGGCTCAAGAAGACCAACCCTGACCTGGTTTTTTCTGGCACCTGTCAGCTGGTGCATGAGAGCCACCCCTGAGGAGGCGTTTTTTATTATTCAGCAGCCGGCACTCAATAGCCAGCCCTGAGTGGGCTTTTTTTAAATTGCTGTTGGCAGGTGCCAGCATGTGGGAAGAAAGAGGTTACCATAGTCCTCCACCCCCTGTGTGTGACTCAGCAATAGCACCCGCTTCCATGGCAATCCAGTCGTTCTCCATAGCCATTCCCTGCTGTGGATTTCTTCCCTTTCATCCCCTCAGTCCATCTCTCCACAGTCAACAGTAGTTCTCACTTTGGGCCTGATCTCCAATCCTCACGCACCATCTCCCAGCCTCCTTGCACACCTGTGAACAGACCTCCCAATCCAGGGCACATAGGACCGTGGTACAGACCATCTGTGTATTTCTCACTCTGTCCCATCTGCCACAGATCAGCTGCTTCACCCTCTTCTGACAGCCTCAAATGCTTCCCTTCCATCCCAATTGATTTCTCCATCAGAGAGAGGGTTTCCCTACAGCTCCGCTGCCCCAGGGTGCAGGTCCCATCCTGCTTCCTCTCCTCCTCTTTCTCCCTTCTTTTTTTTCTGTCCTACCCAGTTATGCAGGGATCTTAATAGTCCATTCCAGTGTCTAAGGTCTTCTGCTACTTTTCAGCTGGTGTTCTGTGAGAATTATTGCATCTATAGGTGTATTCCTGATGCATCAGTGGAGAGAGATGAACTCCATGTCCACCTACTCCTCCACCATCTTGAACCTCTGTGTCTTCTGTTTTAGTTCTGGACATAGCTGTAATAAATATTTTACAGAAGATATGGTTTAAAAGAAAAAAAAAAGTTTTGCTTCCTCGGTTTATAGTATTAATAACTTGAAGCTACACAGACAAGGGCAATATCTATTGATGGTAAGTAGAGTACTACATCCTTAAGATTAGAAACTTGGGGAAAACAAACTTACCAATATAACATGCATTTAATATTTTGTTGATAAAAATATGAAAGTATAAGAAACTGATAATGAAAATTCTACCTTAACTGTCTCTTCTTGATCATTAAGAATTCCTTGGAAAAATTTTGAATTGTCAATGCAGCAATATTTCCCCAAATATAGGTGTTTATACAGAACACATTGTAAATGAATATTTCATTGCTAAAATTAAGTGAAAAGATAAATAAGAAAAGAGAATTCTTATTCAAAACTGAATGTTTTCCTTTAAAATGGTACAGGTGTTACATGTGACAATGATGGACCAGCTTATTTCAGACCAACTCACTGTTAACAAGCAACAAACCAGACAAATGTTTAATATGTCTATTTGAAATTATCAGAAAGCCACTAAAGACACAAGGACTTGTGAGGCCAACACTCTGAGTAAGACAGAAGACCAAAATGTTGAATTTGACTCTTGAAACCATCTTTTCTCCTAAGGTATTTGCCAATTCAAAGGTGAAGTCCAAGAACCTAAGAATCTGAGGAGAAGGAAAGGGTGACAAGTAGAGCACTGGCAGAAGTCTTAGAAGACTGCCAACACTGAGGAGACACAATGGGAATTCAGGGCCTGCAAGGTTCAAAGAATTCTATGAACATCCCAGGCTTCCTCTTAGGACCCGGTGGATTACATTCTTCCAATGAGGGAGAATTATAAATAGACAAGTGCTTACAACACTGAAGTTTAGTTTAGAATCAATAGAATCCTTGTGTAGGGCTGTTAATTGATCTGCCTGTGAGAAGGACAGTAAATATTCTATAGAGAAGAATAGCCTCTAGCCTTCACATTATTTTTACTTTTTTTCTACACAAAATGTATGACACTTAACCAAAAATATTAAGTATACAAACAAGAATTAACTGAAAACCAAAAATAATATCAGATAAGAGAAAAATAACAATAAGAGATACATTGTGTTATTAGTCCAGGATAGGTGAAGTGGGCAAAAATATGTGAAGATATAGTATGTCTAAACAATAAAATCAATAAGGTTGATCTTATTAATATGCATAAAACATTATACCTATTACTACAGAATGTATCTTTTCTCAAATGCACATAGAGGTTTTCCAAAAATTTATCATATATTAGATCACAAAGAAAATCTGTTTCTTAAAATAATAATAATCCAAATAAAATTCTCTGATTCTAATGTGATAAAAATTTAATTAATTTATAACAAATCTAAAGACAATTCATTCCACACAGAGGTTTAAAAAAAAATCTTTCTGTTAAATAATTTCTTAGTGAAAGAGGAAATGCAAACCAAAATAAAAGAACCACTAAAAATAATGATAATAATAATGATTTAAAAATAATTAAATGATTAAAAAGTAACACATAAAATACGAGACATGTAAAGAAATAATCAGAAGGAAATGCATAGTCTTAAATACTCATATCAATAGAAATAAAAAATAAAATAAATACTAAATGAAATAATAGTAAATATTCATTTACTTATACCAGGAATGCAGGTATAATTTACATTCAGAAATTATTAACATGCAGCATTAGAGGAAAAAAACAAAAAAAACTCACATATGCACATGTCACTTCTTCCACAGATGCTGAAAAGACTTTGTAAAATATTTGGTACCCATTTCTGATTAAAGAAATAAGAAGCAATAAAAGAGGATTTGAGAAATATTTTATAACAGGAATGTGTGTGTGTGTATTTCTATGTGCATATATGAATATATATAAAAAGATATTTATATATGCTATTATAAATTTATAATAAATGTGTGTGTATATTTATATGCAACTAGAGAATAAAAATACATTATCATCTCAACAGATGCAATAAAGTCTTTATTAAATTTGTGATCCATTTATAACAATACTAATAATGACATAAAATTTCTTTAATTTGATTATTTGTAAGTGACTACAAATACCTAGAGCAGTTCAAATACTGAACCATCCTTCTGAGTCTGGGTACAAGATAAGAGTGGTCACTTTCACCATGTCTATTCAGCCCGGAATGGAATGTCTGTCAATGAAATGAGCTAAGGGAAAAAAATGCAAAGTATATGGCTAGAAAGAAAAACAAAACCATAATTTTATTATTTACAGATTATATTACTATACATATAGAAATTTCAACATTTCTATAGGTAAATTATTAGAATTAATGTGACTTCTGCAAGGTTGCTAGGTAGAAGGTCAATGTAGAAAAATCAGTTATATTACTAAACATCTACAAAACCAATTAGAAAATAAAATGCCACTTAAAATAGCATCCAATATATAGAATCTTAAAACAAATGTGTGAATATACAGAAACTCAATATGTGACAAAGATGGCTAGATGAGTTGGAAATAGAAAAAGACTTTTACAATTGGCACTGGCTTTGTCATTAAAACAAACAAACAAACAAAAAAGACATTAATCTTTAACATCCCATCCAAAGCAAAAATCAGTTCCAGGTGGGATAAAAACCTAAATGTGAGAGAAAAATCAATTCATAAATGTTACATAAGGAAGTACATCTTAAATGAGACAAGAAAAACAAAATCACTGAAAGAAATAATATGTTTTTACTAAATTAAAATTAAGAACATTTAACCCAGGAAGAGAAACTAGAGAGAGAATGAAGAAGCTAGAGGGTGAGAGAATATACTTGTCTCACATGTAAATGCTTTAGACTCAACATCCAGAGTATAAAAGTCACACCTACAAAACAAGACAGCCCAACAGATCAATGTTTCCAAGGCTTGTGCAGGTACAGTACAAAAGGAAAAATCCTAGTGAGCAATAAATTAAAATAAAATGTCATTCATGTTGTTATTAATCAAGGAAATATAAATTTAAGCCACAATGATACACTGTTTAAGCCCATCAAATTAGCAAGAACTAAAATGTATAGGAGAAAATTGGGGAAACAGGAAATCTTGCTCACTAAATGTTTGATACATTATTTCTGCAGTAATCAATCCAACAACTAAAGAAGGAATTTGTAATTCATAGTAGGGTCACACAATGGAGTACTGTATTTCAGTAAAAATGAACCCCTTACAGTAGCATGGATAAATCGCACAAACATAATATTCAACCAAAGAAACACATGCACATATACACATGCACACACAGATATAAGCGCAAAACAAACACTAACTCTGATATTTAGGTGTCAATAAACAGGAGTTCAAATCTAAAGGAAAATAAAATAATTATGAAAAAAGTCAGTGAAGTTAAACTTTCAGAGAGTAGGATGGTTTGGTGATCAGTGAGTGACACATAAGTATACCTCAATGTGACTGTCAATGTTCCTTTTCTTTTCTTAGATAATGGTTACACAATTACTTGCCTTATAATTACTTGTAAAAAATATATATGCACTCATATTTATATTTCACAGTAATATAAAAATATATTTACTATGATACTATTTGGGGGATATGTCTGCACAGGCAATTATTATAATGTAAATAATAATCATTTATAAATGATGATATTTGGGAAAATTTTCAACTGATTCTTGGTACTTTCTATATTATTCTAACTTTTTCTTATTACCAAGTATCATATTTACATAAACAAAGTACTTTCTGAAAAAGGGTGATATAACTTTGGTGTAATTTCTTTTTTCCAGTGTGTAAGTTTTTATTTGAGGGATAGGTGTCCTTTAGGCAAATTTGGAAAATATTTATATTTATACTGTAATTCTGTTCTTATTGTATTTGTGAGATTTACAAAATGCAAATGATAAGTTTATAAGAATGTGTTATTTAAGATCAATCCCACTTAAGTATCTGAATATTTTCACATATAATATTCTAGTGGTTTTAAAACTCTTTTTCTTTTGTTTTATAGGAGAGAAAAATATGAAGTATTCCTCAGTGATTTTTCAATTTCAGAATAAAATTCACAACAGAAAAATAAAAGACTGCTTCATTACTAAGAAATAATCTGATGAAGGTATGTTATAAAATTACTTTCCTTAGGAAGTATTCTCTCTAATACAATTTATTACATAATGATAATACATTAAATCTATAGGAGAAGAGTCTAAAAATATATTTACATTTTTATGTCTTGGGGTAGATTTTTTTTTAATTTAAAATTTTCCATTTTGAAATTTATTTTACTGAAAAAATGCTAGACCTATCCTCTTTTTTTTTTTTACCTACAAAAAAAGCACTTAAAAATTTTCCTCTAACTCACTTTATCTTCCTATCTCAAATTGTATGGAAATCTGAACTTATTTAAAAATGTTCTTGTGAAGTAAGTTATAGATTTCACCAAGGCAGGAATACATACAATAGCAATATTTTATAACATAGTATACCTCTAAAACCCATGTTAAATAACAATTATTTACCTACTTGTTAATAAGTTCAGTTAAATATTTTATTATTAACAATATTAGAAAAGATAACTTGGAATTTTTTGACCTAAATCTCTGACCTGTAGGAGTCAATGACGATTCTACCCTTGTGTCTCAGCTCAGACCTGTGTCTCAATACTTCCTCAACTTGCAGCCTATTAACCAAAGTAGCACGTTTTATGTTTACTGAAAATTTCCAAGCTGCCAGTCACAAAAATCACATACACACACAAAATTAATTAATTGAAACTCTTTACAATATTGCGAATTTGATTTGGCTCATCTGTGCTACACAGTAGTTAGTTTAATTTTTCTATATTTTTTAAAATGTCATTACTATAAATCTGTGTTAACACCAATTTTAACATCAGAAAATACAAATTATAAATTCACACTTTCAAATGTTAATGAATGTTGACAAGATGTTTTTATAATCTTTATGCCAATATAAAAATCACATTTCTGTTATCTATGATCCCTTTTAATTTGGGATAGCAAACATTTGTTTCATAGTGAAATTAGATCAGTTACATTATAAAAACTGGAAATGTTTAAAAATAATCGATACAATAATTTTATAAAATATGATGTGTAGAAAGACTGCTATTTTCACATGGATTCATTATTTCTTAACTGGACCCTTTAGAGGGTCCAATGAGTTTTTGATTTTGTGCTTCTTCTGCTGATATTTTTTGTAAAAAGTTTGGTTTGATCTATGGTTGAAAGGAACGTGCTTTGGAGGTAACTTCCTTTCTCTGCTGACTACTTAGTAGGGATGTTAAGCTGATAATACAAACTTGTAAAACTAATGTAAATCATTTTATTTTTTTAAAAATTGGAAAATGGTTTGCTGCTATAAAGTCATAATCATAGATATTTTGTTTTTGATAAAGACAATATTTGCAATGTCCTGAGGATGCAGAATGAGGTTTATGAAAATTTTATGAAAAGTTGTTTGACCAAATTTTTAAACCACTCACTATACTCTATCTTAAACTTATTTTTGCTACCAAATAAATGCATTTCAAAGATTATTGCAAGAGCTCTTCTACACTTTATCAAATTACTAGACAAATACCACAAATATTTTATAAATTCTTTTCACTGTAGCCAACCAACCAACCTGATTTCAGGAAAATTCGTGGTTCTCCAAGAGTGAAGAATTTTAAGTGAACTCAAGAGATTAGCTTAAAACATCTTCTCAATCAGAAACAGGTGATGACACTTCTTAATATCTTGCCTATAAGTAATCAATTTCCATTTACTTTTCAAGTACATACCAATCACATAATAACTGTATTTATTAAATATAGATTTTATTTTATAAAACCTACCAAAAGAATAATGATATTCTATTCTAGCTCATCAATGGGCTTGGCGTTCAATCCGTGATTCTCCTAAAGTACCTGTCTAAAATGATATATATATATATATATTTATCCAGCACAGTGAGGCCCTTCAAAGTACACAGTATCCAATAAGGAATATAAAACATCACTGCCAGACTTAGTCAATAATTACACAAGATTTTAATAATGTTTAAGATGATTTCCGTTCTGTGTCTATGTAAAACACTTGGAGCTTAATTTGCTTTAGAATGCTGAAATATTACATTCACATTTATTTCACTTGTAACAAATCACTCATTGCTTTATGAAAGAAAATTAGCTCTCAATTGTGACATTTCTTGTTATTTTAGCTTACTCGAAAACAATTCGCATCTTTTATCTTTTTTTCTGTTTTTTGTTTGTTTGTTTTGCGGTATGCGGGCCTCTCACTGTTGTGGCCTCTCCCATTGCGGAGCACAGGCTCCGGACGCGCAGGCTCAGTGGCCATGGCCCAGGGGCCCAGCCACTCTACAGCATGTGGGATCTTTCCAGACTGGGGCACGAACCTGTGTCCCCTGCATCGGCAGGCAGACTCTCAACCACTGCACCACCAGGGAAGCCCTCTTTTATCTTTTTAAAAATATAATGACCCAAACGGGACTTACAGGGTTACATAAATTTTAAAAAAGAAAATTAAAGTATTTTGAAGATATTATTTTCAAATTTATATCTTGGCCAAAAAATATGGCCAAAAATAAATTGTTGAGGTACATTAGTTATCTAACATATAACAGAAATATAGCATTCTAACATCTTAGAAATAAAGCTTTTTCCATTTTATTAACAGTTCAGTTTTAAACATTTCTGTCAAACAGTTCAATATAATCAATAAATATAACCAGGAATACTGAAGTTGTTTTTCAGACAACAAAAACAGAATTTATGTTACATGATTACTAGAATAATTGGCATTGGGTTCTAGAAAGAAATCTTAAAGATTATTCAATTGAGTATTATATAAGTTGTATTAACATAAACAGTAGTCCACATCTGGTCAAATGTATATAGAAAAATGTTATTTAGTATACCTCCCAGTAGAATATATACAATTTACATCATTATTTTTAATGTTCTATGAAAATGTGTTTAACTTTTCTTCTTTGAGCATTTCATATATTTATTTATGTATGATACAGTTTTAGTTTCATATCTATATAACATTACCTTTTTAAAATTATTTGTCTTTTTTCTCTTTTTTTTTTTTTTTTGTCTGAAAGATTTTTTTCTCTTCTCTGATCAAGGCACGCATCTGCCTAAGAAGATGGTGGTGGTAGTGGTGATGATGATGTGAGGTCTTAAAATAAATAGGACTTATCATGTAGGAATCATCAAAGATCCACACCAAAGTAACATTCATCTTCTGACACATAAAAAATATGATTTTTCCAGCTAGAAAATAACCTTGAAACTGAGAATGTTCTATCAAAAGAGAAAGCATAAAATTTTTTAAAAAAATAATATGCTCTAAGCATATCATCGGCCAATCTGGAGTAATTATTGAATTAATTTTTTTGAAAAATACAGAAGATAATGCCTATGTCCATTTATAAGTAAGCCATTTCTATGGTAGCAGGAGGGTACAATGTAGAGAGAGAAAGAGGAGGAGGCAAGAGGGGAGAGAAGTAATCAGAAATGTTTTTTTTTTTTTTTTTCTCCTCTCCAGGCTTTTACCTTGGCAGGGATTGTTAAATCAATTGAGGTAACTACTCAGGATTTTATTTGCTCCTCTGTGTGGGCCGCTGGAACAGGATTCTACTGTGAAAATGGCACTTCTGATGTTAAATATCGAAGTCTAGTTAGGAGGTTTCAGCAACGTGATCAGAAAAGGGGATAATCTAAGTCAACTCAGATATCATGTGTTATAGATAATAAGTTAAAAGTTAGTGGACCTGCTATTGGGCCTGCCCTGATAGGGCAAAAATATTTTTGAAACAGAGTCCAGGGTAGGGTAGCAGAGTCGGGGCAGAGAAAAGTTAGGGGAGAGACTTAGCATTCAGAAATTGTATTTTGTTCAGAGGAAAAAGAGTCAGCATAGAGAGATGGGCAATGCCTCCTGGGATTTTTTTCTTACCTAAAAGTAAGGATCATTGGTTCATTAACCAGAGCTCAGTAGGATGTGGTCTAACCACACAGGCAAGGATGATTGGGTATTCCTTTGGAGGCTCTATACTGACCTATGAACAATGAAGGACCAACCAAAGAGGATTGCCACTCAAAGTTGTGGGCCCTCCCTGCAGCAGCCCACATACAATGACTGGTCAAGTTTTGATATAGAGTTTCAACTTCTGTTTCTTAATTTAGGGTATCTCTGGAGTGACAAGTGTGTTGAATGCCTAAGTAAGAAATAGGTACTATATACGATGGGACTGAAACCTAACAAAGATTTGGGACCTGAAAAACTCCCCCCCCCCCGTAAATATACTAAAATTACTGGATTATACACTTTATAAGATATGTGAATTATATCTCAACTTTAAAAATAAATATTATGTCTGAAGAAGCTGAGATCACCAATGGTTGAACTGAGAACAGTGAGAATGGAAGGAGGTGTAAATGGGAAAGAGATGTGGTTAAGGTAGTAAGCATCACTGATCATAGCAAATAAGTAAAGAGAATACAATTGAAAATTGATATATCAAGAAAAAACCAAGAAAAGCATATTATTTAGAGATTCAGAAGGGAGCATGAGTTAAACTAGAAGCAAAAATTGTTAAAAATATATGGACCATTTAGGTCTTCTGCCCATTTTTGGATTGGGTTGTTTGTTCCAAAGAAGATATACAGACTGCCAACAAACACATGAAAGAATGCTCAACATCATTAATCATTAGAGAAATGCAAATCAAAACTACAATGAGATATCATCTCATACCAGTCAGAATGGCCATCATCAAAAACTCTAGAAACAATAAATGCTGGAGAGGGTGGGGAGAAAAGGGAACACTCTTGCACTGCTGGTGGGAATGTGAATTGGTTCAGCCACTATGGAGAACAGTATGGAGGTTCCTTAAAAAACTACAAATAGAACTACCATATGACCCAGCAATCCCACTACTGGGCATATACCCTGAGAAAACCAAAATTCAAAAATAGTCATGTACCAAAATGTTCACTGCAGCTCTATTTACAATAGCCTGGAGATGGAAACAACCTAAGTGCCCATCATCGGATGAATGGATAAAGAAGATGTGGCACATATATACAATGGAATATTACTCAGCCATAAAAAGAAACAAAATTGAGCTATTTGTAATGAGGTGGATAGACCTAGAGTCTGTCATACAGAGTGAAGTAAGTCAGAAAGAGAAAGACAAATACCGTATGCTAACACATATATATGCAATTTAAGAAAAAAAACAATGTCATGAAGAGCCTAGGGGTAAGACAGGAATAAAGACACAGACCTAGAGGAGAATGGACTTGAGGATATGGGGAGGGAGAAGGGTGAGCTGTGACAGGGCGAGAGAGAGGCATGGACATATATACACTAACAAACGTAAGGTAGACAGCTAGTGGGAAGCAGCAGCATGACACAGGGATATCGGCTTGGTGCTTTGTGACCGCCTGGAGGGGTGGGATAGGGAGGGTGGGAGGGAGGGAGATGCAAGAGGGAAGACATATGGGAACATATGTATATGTATAACTGATTCACTTTGTTATAAAGCAGAAACTAACACACCATCGTAAAGCAATTATACCCCAATAAAGATGTTTATATATATATATATATATAAATCATATCTTTTTTATCCATTCCTCTGTTGATGGACATTTAGGTTGCTTCCACATCCTGGCTATTGTAAATAGTGCTACAATGAATGTTGAGGGGCATGTATATTTTTAACTTATGGTTTTCTCTGCATATATGCCCAGGATTGCTGGATCAGGGAACTCTACACAATACTCTGTAATAGCCTATATGGGAAAAGAATATTAAAAAAAAAAAAAAAAGAGTGGATATATGTATATGTATAAGTGGTTCACCTTGCTGTATACCTGAAACTAACACAACCTTGTAAATCAACTATACTCCAATAAAAATTTTTAAAAATGGTTTAAAATAATTGATCCTGAGGAATAGGGCTTGGCAGAGATAATTTCCATTCATTGTAAGCCCACTATAATATTAGGTATTTTTAAAGGGTATGCCTTGTTATGGACTAAATTGTGTTTCCCTCAATTTCATATGTTGAAGCCCTAACACCTAATAAGACTATATTTGGAGATAGGGCCTTTAAAGGGTAGTTAAAGTTAAACAAGATTATAAGAGTAGGGCCCTAATCCAATATGACTTCTCTCCTTATAAGAAGAGAGACACTAGTGATGCATGCAAACAGGGAAAAAGGTCACGTGAAGACACAACAAGAAGGTGACCATTTGCAAGCCAAAATGAAAGCCCCAAGTCTGCTAACACCTTGATCTTGGATTTCCAGTCTCCAAAACTGTGAGAAAATAAATTTCAGTTGTTTAAGCCACCTTGTCTGTAGTATTTTGCTGTGGTAGCCCTAGAAGACTAATATATGAATGATTCTTGGATAAAAATAAAACAATATAAAATAAAGTACACAATAAAACCCACTGTTTCTCTTACCTGGAGACAGTATGAGTCCAGAAAGCTGCACTGAATGCCACGGTCTTTTACTTTTTGTGTCAGTATGGTGATTGACAGAGGCTTTTATTAGCTTGTAAAGCAAGAAAAATAGTAGTCCATAAGGATATAATATAAATAAGTTTAACAATTAACCATATCCAATTTTAATAATGGATAGTAGTTAAAGAAAAGAAAAATAGATCAACAAAAGTAAGAAAACAGAAACCACACAGTTTAAATTGAAAGCACTGTATAGGAAAGATATGGCACACTCATCAGTAGAACCATATTTCTTGAGTTTGGATTCTGATTCTGCAGCATGTAATTGTGATTTCTTAGACAAATTAACAAAGATGCAGTTTCTCTACTCATAAACAAAGGCTAACAGGCTTCCTAACAAGGTTGTTGGAAGTATTAAGTGAAATCAAACTTAAACCCGCTTTTTATGGAGGGCAGCACATAGTGAGATCTAAATAGAAATTAACTTTAAAAATTAATAAATAAACTGATAAGGAATTAATATCCAAAATATATAAAGAACCCATATGACTCAATAGCAAAAACCCAATCCAACTAAAAACGGGCAATTTGAATAGACATATTTCCAAAGAAGATATATAGATGGCCAACAGATACATGAAAAGATGCTCAACATCACTAATCATAGGAGAAATGCAAATCAAAACCACAATGAAAAAGAAAACACAATGAGATATCACCTCACACCTGTTAGAATTGCTTTTATCAAAAAGACTAGAAATAACGAATAAAAAGTTCTGGATTAAAAGAAACACATGTGCACTGTTAGTGGGGATGTAAACTGGTGCAGCCACTATGAAAAACAGTATAGAGTTCACTAAAAAAATTAAAAATATAATTACCATATGATCCAGCATTCCATTTCCAGGTATTTATCCAAAAAATGTAAAAACACTAACTCAAGGAATTATGTACACTTCATGTTAATTGTAACGTCATATATGTTAGTCAAGACATGGAAGCAATCTAAGTGTCCATCAATGAACACACACACACACACACACACACATATATATATATATATATATATATATATATATTTCACTCATAAGAAAAGAAGGAAATCTTACCACTTGTGACAACATGGATGGACCTTGAGGGCATTATGCTAAGTGAAATAAGTCAGATAAACACAAGTACCATATAATCTCACTTCTAAGTGGAGTCTAAAAACAAAAACAAGCTCATAGATACAGATAACAGATTGGTGGTTGTGGAATACAGAGAACAGAGGCAGGGGGTTGGAGGTGGGTGAAATGAGTGAGGAGGATCCAAAGGTACATGAAATAAAGAAGTCATGGGAATCTTATGTGTAGCATGGTAACTACACTTAATAATATTTTACTGTGTCCTTTGGGATTAAATTGGATTAAACTGGATTTTAGTAGTGGAAATCTTATTACAGTAAATCTTCTCTTAAAATAGTTAATAAAACTAGTTGAGTACAGGGACTTACATCAGGGCCAAAACTTTTTTTTTTTTTTTTTTTTTTGCTGTACGCTGGCCTCTCACTGCTGTGGCCTCTCCCGTTGCGGAGCACAGGCTCCGGACGCGCAGGCTCAGCGGCCATGGCTCACGGGCCCAGCCGCTCCGTGGCACATGGGATCTTCCCAGACCAGGGCACGAACCCGTGTCCCCTGCATCGGCAGGCGGACTCTCAACCACTGTGCCACCAGGGAAGCCTCTTAGGGCCAAAACTTTGAAGTCATTTTATTCCCTTAAATATTTAAATCACATTTGCCATTGAAGCCAGGAATAATAGATCATGGAACTACATTTACCTTTCCTTTGAAGTGTATAAGGCCATAGAATGGAGAAACAAGGCATAAAGATTCTTGTTTTTGTAGTTATTTTGCTTGATGATTTTAAGACATCATTCACTTATCCAAAAATATTGAGCAATGACTTGGTTTCAGAGACTATGATATATTTCCTTCATAGAAAGTATTCACAGAATTCTAGAATTCATAGAAGGATTCATAGAAAGGATTCAAAGGATTCATAGAATTAAAAGGGAGGCAGATAAACCAATAATCACAATGCATTAATCCACACTACTTTTAGAATACACTTTGCTCAATTTAAATCTTAGCAGGCTATTTAGTTTCGAAGGCAATGGGGAGCCTTTGAGGATGTTTACAGGGTGTGATTATAATTATGGAACATGGCACCTAATGCCTACTAAATAGATTTAAAACTCCTTAGCATATTATAATCGTCATTTATGATTGGTTCCCTCATATCCCATTCACATTTCCCCAGCTGTGTATTCTTTCCCAAGCAGGGAATTACTTTTCTTGTTTTAATGTGGCTGTGTAAACTGTCTGTCTTGCTTTGTTACTTTCTCCTCTTCTGCAAGAATCGGTGAAGCCCACCTCCTACTCATTCATCCAGAATAAACTCATATGTCATCTCTTTAAAAAATTTGTTCCCAACTCCATTGTTTTTGTCTGCTTTACCAAGTTCAGGGAGTCACTCCCAAATCTGGTCCCACAGAACTTGGGACATGTTACTATCAACACTCATAACATAGCCCTGTAATTATTGAATCACATGTCAAACTCAACAGACTGTAAGACAAAGACTCATTAATCTTTTTGTCGAAACACAATATCAAAACACAGGCATTCAAAAATGTGTTTGAAATGTAGGCGAGGTGGGGAATGGTAGAGAAAAGATATACATATTTTGCATCTTTGTTTACAGCATTAGATTACAGTACCATGAATTTGCCTTGTGTTCCATAAGAAACAGAGAGCCACCGAGGCTTTTAAACAGATCTATAATGTATCAGATTCACAGATTCATTGTTCTAGAAATGAGATTTTAGAGTGGGCTAAGAACATTTGTCAGACACTGACTGACAAAGCGGATGCTGCTAAATCAAGCTTTTAGTCCAGGAATTCCCTCATTCCACTCACAAACCTCCATCATCTTTCAAATAGTGTGACTTTCTATTTAGCCAAGAATGCAGTTTATATGCACGAGAATGACTGGACCAGTTGTTAATCCATGAAACATGTAAGTTGTTACCACATTAAGTCCTTGAATGCCACTCCACTCATAGTGTCTCTGTTATCCTATTTTCTTCCCTGGGGTCTCCTTCCTGATGATAAAAGTGAACAACCACAATGTTAATATACTCAGCAAGGAAATTCCAGGAGTCTGTTCCAGAGCCCCAGGCAGCAACCCTTCTGAGTAATAGATGCCAGTGACTCCTCAATGTTAAATATTTTAACTATAACCCCTGGTTATAAGTAATTCTGACAACATGACACTGTACTGGGGGCAACAGCTTTTTATATGTTAAGGTTATTGTAATACATGTAAGTGATAATAACCAAACTGACAGATCAAGTGAGGTGGAAGATGTAGAGTTAGAGCTGGGATTCAATTCCAGGGAGAGAAAAAGGTGCTAAGTATCCCAAACTTAAGCAGCGAACACTAGGTTCAGAATGAAGCAGGAGCTTAGTTGATAGGAATGGGGCATACTATGTCTTGCTAGGTTAGCAACTCATTGTCTGAATCTTAAAATATCAGGATAAAGTTCTATAAATAATCCCAAATTTAGAAGTGGTCCTTGAATATGAAACGTATGTGACACTACACATACGGGCTGAAGTATTAAACTGCTTTGGGAACAGTAAGATGGGGGTATAAGAAGCGAAGCAAATTCTGAGTGCTCTCATGAGAAGAATTTTAATATCCATTTGTAGATATAAATATAAATCCTTTCTGTTGTAAAAATTAGCAAGAGAAAAATATATCCTAGCTTAAAGGGTTTTGACTGTCCTTTCACATAATCAAATACATAGGAACTTTTTAAACATGTATTATCTGACCAAGATATATAGTTTCATGTGCCACATCTGAATGGAAGAATAAAGTATTTACTATTAAATATTAGACATGATTTAGGAGGATTCCTGTTTTGTTTCCTTTTTCTTAATATGAATGGTCTAATATAATTGATATCTCTTTTCCAGTCATACTAACTCAAAATTTGAGAATCATCCGGGATTCTTTTTCCCCCTTTATCTCCTATATCATTAGTTACCAGATCTTACTTCATATGTATCCAGAAGTCTGTGGCTACCCATCCTTTTCTGAGCTATGCGCATTTATGGATTTTCATATATTTCCTGACCTATTGTATTTATCTTTTAGCTAAAGGTATTTGTGACAGGTTCCATATATTCTGATTACTTTTAGTTATAGGAACAGACTCATTTTACTAGTTAAGCTCTATTCAATATAATATCACAATTCTGAGCTCTTATCTTTGGAAAGTTTCTCCACCCCTGGTTGGAAGCCTCAAGTGGTGATTTTTGGAGCAGGGAGACATAGGGTCAATATCTTTATTAGTTCTAGTCTGTGTCCTTCTCAATTCACTAAACAGTTATAATTTCTTGCCTCTCCAAGTTGAAGCTGGGATACGAGAAGGAGAGTGAAGTGGTAAAAAGGATTCAACTTGGCTGGTACAGTTATAATCTGCCTCAGGTTGCTTCTGATGACAGATGTACAATTTCAGGCTCATTATCTTATAGGAATTTTTTTAAGCCTCCTCAAAGAAACTTCTACTGGAAAACTCCAACGGAAAATGATTTGGTATAAATAATGTGACTCTTCTTGTTGTGCCTACTATCGATTCCCCACTATCCCCCCAAAGCCTCAGTAGGGTATCTTTGACCCCCAGGTGGTCCTCTTGTGTGAGATTACTTTTTAGAAACACAATAGGCAGCATAGTTCTGATCGAGTTAGTTCTCCCAATGCAAACCTCTCTATCATACCTACTCCATCTAAAAGCCATCTAGCCTCTGCCATTTACCCTTGGAATTGTCTCAATAAAGTTAAAACCTATCTTTGTGCCCCCTGAAATCCCAGGCTCATATCAAGTTCTCTAAGCATTTCTGTTGAAGCCCCTCAACCTTATGCTGGAGAAAAAGTACCCCCCTTTCCTTCATAAGAGAACATATAGCCTACTGACAACACTCTCCCAAAGAACACTATTTTCCAGTTCTTTCAACCTTATTTTTGAACATCAAGGTAGATGAAGAGCTAATGTTGGTAGAATAATTTTCATAATCTCTTAGCATGTTCCTTTCAAGTAATCTGACACCTTCCCTTATCTGTTGTAATGTTCTTGGCCTTTGCTTAAAACTCGAGAAAGAATCTCATTTCAATATCTGATTACAAATATATTTCTTTCTCACCAAGTACATTAAAAACTTCTTAAAGTCAAGAACGAAGGCAACATGGAGAGTTTGTTAGAAGCACAGACAACAGGGTCAGGTGTGCTTTGGTTCAAATCCAAGTTCTGTTACTTACCAGCTGGGGAGACCTTGATCATACTATTTACTTTCTCTGGGACACAATTTCTTCATCTGTAAAATGAGGCTAATAAGCTGACCTTATTGTAATAGATATCATTTATTGAGACATTTCTGTAATAGCATTTATTTAACACTGTATCAAAAAAATAATAAGTACGCAAATCTCCTTACATCTATTGTTTCATGTGTACAAGATGGGATTTGTCATTTTCCCACATTTACTGATGAGGCTTGTATATGTTTATTAGCATGCCCACATTTAGATACCTATTAACTTGCACGAATGACAGAGCTGGAAATCTAGAAATTTCTCTTCCAAAATTCATGTCCACTGTGATAGATACACTGACAACCAGCCTTACTGGGCTGTTGAGAGGATTATATGAGATAACTGGTTTAAAGCACTTATCACTGTGCCTGATATATAAATTCCATTAGTAAATGACAGCCACCATTATATAATTTAATTTTACTCTTCTCTCAGTATTTCATGGTTACCAGCATACTGTCTTTTCATGGCTATTAATAAGCATTAATTAAATGTATAAATAAAAAAGTAATAATCTAGCATTAATGTATGGTTATACATTTTTAACCTTGTATTTTTCCCTTTTTTATGTAATGTTCTTACTATAAACATTAAAGCTCCTTTTTGTATAATGAAATTAATAATGTTACCATCATACCTTAATTTCAATTTTTCAATATTATTTTGGAAATGTTCTCTTCAAGGATGGAAAATAATTCAACCTCCCAATAAAAATAGAAAAAATAGGGGGCTTCCCTGGTGGCACAGTGGTTGAGAGTCCACCTGCCGAGGCAGGGAACACGGGTTTGTGCCCCTGTCCGGAAAGATCCCACATGCCGCGGAGCAGCTGGGCCCGTGAGCCATGGCCGCTGAGCCTGCGCGTCCAGAGCCTGTGCTGCGCAACGGGAGAGGCCACAACAGTGAGAGACCCGCGTACCACAAAAAAAAAAAAAAAGAAAGAAAAAATAAAAGTAGCTACCATATTCATTTTGTTTTAGAATTTGAAATGCTCTATCGTGTAATTTAGTTTATATAATTATTTGTCTCATGTTTTATACTATTCATTTTGCAACTATAGTACCACACACTCACTAAGCACAGTGCTTACTATGCAGTAGCTGCTCAGTTAATACCTATGAAATGAAATAAATATTTCTTATCATCATTTTACAGAAGAGGAAATTGACATACATAAACATTAAATTAATTACCCTCTTTCACAAATCTGATAAACGTTGTTTTCAGACTTCCAAAACCAGTTTTTCTCACAATCAAATTCTAAAGTCTATTCTGTTGGAGTCGATGACTGACCCAAATCTCCAGGGCACTTGCAATCTCATTAAAAATTATACACATTTAAATATATGAGTCACTTTCTAGGTTTTTGAAATGGGCAGATACAGATTCATTTATCCAGTTATTTTACTAATGTTTGGAATATAGTAGAGCTATGAAACAGCCTTTGTAAGGAACTTTATTTATTTATATATTTAATTAGTTAGTTCTTAAAACAGCATATAATAAGAAACCAAAGTAGATGATTGGCTTTGATCAGTTTACTCACAATGTCATTAGTATCACATGGCCAGTATTGCTTATGGGACTTACCTTGGTAGGACGTTTATATGGTGTAACCTAATTTTCTCAAAAAAATAAGAAAAACACAGCCTTACATTTATTTCATTCAATTATTGTGTGAAGTTAAAAGAGTCTTGCTGAGTTTTTGGCTTGACAGTTGACAGAGTAGAGAGGCTAGGACTTTGGCCTAAAAATAAGAATATGTTCAATGAGGAGTCTCAAATAATAAATCTATTGAAGTTTTTGCTTCATTCAATAACATATGTTACATAAATACTGTAGAGCAGCCACTTTCCTAAACTCCAGTTTTGTACAAGAATAATATATTAAACTTTCCTTGTTTAATATAAAGTGAACTAAGCAGAAAAGTTACTGGCATGTGTGGAGCACAGTTTCTACTAGGAAAATTTGTTTACTAAAAAAAGATAATTAAAAGGAAACATAAAGGGGAGGTCATGGATTATGAATGCAATTTTTAACAGGGTAGTCAGGAAAAGCCTTTTGAAATAAGACATTCTAATAAAAAGCTGAAGGAAGTGAGGGAAGAAGTCATCAAGTATTTGGGGAAAATACTATTTCACACATTTAGAACAATAAATGCAAATAGTCTACATTGAAGCAAGACTGTGTTAGGAGAACAGCAAGGAAGCCAGTGAACAGAATGGAGAACCAGGATGGTAAAAAGAATAGTCAGAAACACAGAGAAAAATGTGACAGAAAGTGGTGGAAAGAAAATAACGTTGGACCCTATGAGTCATTACTGTATAACGATTTTGGATTTACTTAGAATGAGATTGAAAGACATTAGAGGGTTCTTAGCAAAGTGAACTCGTTATGTTTTATGGGTTCATGAGTTTATTCTGACTCTTATGTTAAAAATAAACTGAAAGGGGTAAGGGCAAAATCAAGGAGAATTGTTACAGGCTATTGCAAGACTGAATGGAGAGACGATGACTCTGATGAGTTCTGAATGGTTGACAGACTTAAATTGACTGATCTTATTAACAGTGGAGCTGTTGAGAAGTAGTCAAATTCTGAGTATTTATAGTAAAGCTGATGGAATTTGCCAAATATTAAAGCAGAGTCTGAAAGAAAGAGAAGAGTTGAAGATGATTTGAATATCATATCGCTAAATAACACTACTTGAAAAACTGGAATTGCTATTGTACAAGACGGAGTAGACTAGAGAGGGAACAAGTTTGGGCAAAGGACTAAAGTATGATGTGGTAGGTTAATTTGAGATATTCATCAGTCAGCAAGGTGGAAAGTTTGAGTTGGCCAATGGAGAGCTGAATCTAGAGTTCCAAAGAAATTCTGGACTGCAGATAAATATATTTGAGAAACTAAACATATTGACATTATTTAAATCCATAGATCTTGTACACTATATTCTGTACCTTTTCTTACAATTAAGACCCTTTCTTTTGCAGACAACCACACTGATAGTTAATCTATCAATATATACATGTATTAGATACATATTACAAATCTAAATATAATATGCCATTCCATTCCTAGTTATACACTAGTTGAAATACATGTATCTTTTCACAAGAAGGCAGAAGCAAGAGTGTTCATAACAACACTACTTATAGTAGTAATACTACCAGACTAGAAGTAACTCAAATGTCCATCCTAGGTAAAAAGGGTAAGTAAATTCTGGTGTATTTATACAATAGAAAACTATAGAGTATTGAGAATGAATGAACTACAACTATCCACAGTAATGTAAATGAATATCATACACATCATGTTAAGCAAAAGAAGCCAAACTAAAAAAAGTATATATTGTAATTTCCATTTGTATAGAATGGGAAAAAGTGTGAGAAGTCAAAATGGTGGCTGACACTGGCGGGGGTCACAAGTGGGACTTCTGAGGTGCTGATCCTGTTCTTTCTCCTGAGCTCAGTACTGGTTACATCGCTGTGTTCACTTTGTGAAAAAGCATCAATCTATACACTTATGATTTGTGTACTTTTCTGTATTTTTGTCATATTTCAAATACAACTATATCTATTGACCTCAAGTCTCCCTCCAACTACTGATGTTGGAAAAGACACAGTAAACAGGGAAAAATGGACATAGTAATTTTTCATTAGAGAGAAAAACATTACTATAGCAATGACCTTAAATAGATGAGAAGAGATGGGAAGTAGTACACAAGATGAGAATTTGGTCATTGATAGCAGCTTGGGTAGATCATCCATTGTGCCTGAGGAAAGTGACAGTGCATGCATACAGATGCAGGTATGAGAGTGGATTCTCATTGGGGAGAGAACTTTCACGTTTCTATGTTGATTGCTTTTATCTTCCACATGAAATCTGAATCATGATTAAATCAGATTAGAGTTAGGACAGGGTAAAGTGTTAAATATTTAATGAGAGAGAAAGTAAAAATATAGTCATCTAGGAGAGTAGGAGATTAACTTACTGGGAAAATATTGCAAGAATATTGGGCCTATATGATTTCATTTTCAAGAAATTGAAGTGAGTTGAATATAGTGTGTGTGCGCACACATGTATGGCAGTGTGAGTATACATTTTCCAACCATATTTAACTATACCAGTATGGAAGCAAGAAAAGTGGATGTAACCAGGGTTTTTGTTTAGCCCAGTGGATAAGATAAAGTGAGAGAAGTGTAAGATAACTGAATATATGTGCAGGCAAATAAATTTAATGATTGAGCATAGCATTTAATCTACATAAAGTTGTATATGAGGACATGAACAAAGTAATAGTGAAAGAGTGCTAAAACAATGTATTATGGATACTAAAGGCATTGAGGTTTTGAAGTTTCTTAACGCTTAAGGTATGAAAGGCAGTGAGATAAAAGACTAGAAAGTGATGGTTAGGAAATTAAAATTTAAAATACGCAGTATTGGTACTTAACACTGTAATGATAAGGTCAAGTGTAATGCCATGGGAATAAGAGAGCAAGAAAGATGAGATCACAGGGACAGAGGAAGTAAGAAAAGTTGGAAACCAGAATTTTGGTAAAATCATCTATGTTGATTATGATTTGATAGAATCATCTATACATAATATTGAAATCATCATAAGTTATGAGAGAAGTAGAATCAGAAATAGTAACAGTGACCTAGTTAAGTTCTGAATATTAAGAACTTAAGTATTGAATATTAAAGTATTGAAAAGATGCAAAGTGGGAGTAAACAGGGGATCTACATATTGACTTAGAATTTTATATTTTGTAATGATGTCATGAAAAGTAAAAATATATTATCTCAATTTATCTTTTACTTAATGTGGTCATTTTGCTTTGGAAGCTGAAATATTTCATAGTTATAGTGTATTAGGCTTATTCCTTTTCTTGGTTATATTTATGTGGAAAATTCCAATTCAACTGAATATGACAAGTTTATATATATATGTGAATGTCCATTGAGCAAGGATTGCTCAGAAATATACAACATATATTTTTAAATAAAAGCAATATTTGATCTGATTTTCCCCAAGAAGAGGAAGTTTACCAAGATAACAAGTAAAAAATCATATTAATATTTAGGAATATAGTTTTCTTCTCTAACCTGACCACAACAATGGCAAATACCTTCAAAATGTCCTTAAAATATTTGTATTATTTTTCTTAGCATGTGTTTGATTTTAGAGGCTTAGTTTTGTGAATTTTTGTGAGATAATTAAATCAGTAGACAGTTGCTTTATCTGATTTTGATATCCTTGTAAACATACATTTCAAACAGTATTCCAAAATCTTTATATATTATACTGAGATGTATCAATTTATATAAAATGTAGACTTCTTCAGGAGAATAGTTGAAATATGGTATTTATTTGTTCCCAAGGTCTTTTATCAGAAACAATGAAAGACTTCTGTGCAAATTTAATGAATTTAAAACTACTTCAACATTTTATAAAGTTTATTAAATCATTCTTCCATTTAAGCTACTGATATAGTGCAGAAGTTATTTCAAGGATTTCTAGCCATCTATAGAGGTACCTCAGAATGCTGTAGGTTGACAGAGAGCAAAATTGGGTAATATAACTCTTGGCTCTCACTTCAGCCTTTGCAGCCTCACTTTTATCTTTTTGTATATTAGCACTCTGCTTAAGGTTATGATTGAAACAATAATTTCTACTAGTGAAAAGAATAACAATTAAAAATACCTGGTGTTCAAAAATGGGCACTAAATCTCATGACGGGTTTTGTCTACATAACCATTCTACCTAAAACACAAATAACTTATCCTTAATAACTTATTTTTTATCTTTCCTCACTATATTATAAACTCCATAGGGTAAACATATTAGTCTGCTTAAAAATATTAGGTGTCATAGCACCTTGAACTGTTCCTGATAGATAGTGAATGCTCCATAAATATTTGTTGAGTAAATTTATATGGAGACAGAAGCCTATGCAATTATTACTCTCTCAAGATTTCCCTTTCTTCCTTTAGAAAAAAAAATGGGAGAAAAACTTTTACCTCAGTTGTGAAGAACAAATTAGGTAATGTGTACAGAAGTTTTCCATAAACTATTGAGTACTATCTCTATTAAGCATGAACTATATAACACAGTGATTAGATAAAAGAATTTACTTTCATTAGCTCAATATTCAAAGACACAGAGGATCATATATGAATAAATTTGTTGACGATACTTTTTTTCCAGTAACCTCAAACATAATAATTTTTGAAATATGTGGATAATCCACAAAGAGATGAGACTAAAAGCCTGAAGCAAACGTAGGTAGATAAAGGTCCTACAGTTTTACCTGGGAAAAAGAATGACTCTAGAGGAAAACAAAACCAAAATTCTATCTTGACTTCAGACTATGATCTGAGATATATTGTTCCAATCAGCCAGGGTAAATTTTGAAATAGCCCTACTGTTAGTACTGAGTGTATAAAACACAATGGCTATCATGGAATGCTCTAGAGGAAGGCAGAATGTTTGGATCATGGTCATTTTCATAATAACATATTCTCTGTCAGAATCTGTACTAGGCATTTCATATACATAATATCTTTTAACTGCCATAATAGCTCTAAGAGTTCCATATTATTTTTCTCATCAAACTGCAAAGAAATGAGTGAGTTTTGCAAAATGACTCAAGCAAAAAGTAGAAGATATGAAATTCAAATTTCATTTTCAACAACTCTAAATTGTGGTGTATTCCATTTTGGAAAATGGAGCCATACCCAGTAGAAAAAACTGGTGGAAATAATTTGGCAAAATAGTAAAATTAAGTTAAAAAACTGTACTATAAATAAAGTCCCTGTCACAAGAAAATAACATCTTAGCATAGAACACCACCATAATTCTGATCAATGGAAACAGAAAAGCAGGGTTTGAACAAAACAGCCATTTTATTATTTAAAAAGTGCTGGAAATGCATACCAGAATCCCAATACAATGTTTATAGTCATTGTCCGTATCTGTGCAATTATGCTTATATTGACAGTTTATGTAAATATATAAAATTATTTTCCTACATTGTAAATCAATCACATTTAACTCATCATTTTAGAGTCTTCCTAAAGTTTCAATTTCAAAAAATGTCCTGACTTGCTGGATAAATATAGCAGAGCCAAAGTAGAATCATCCTCTCTTTCCTGCTGGAAGTCACACAAAATCAACAAGGAAAACAAAGTAATAAACCTGGTATGATAAAACTAAGAGACTGAGAAAAGCTACCTATGCAAAAATGCATATTTCAAATAATAGTCAATATTAGATAAAATTCACTATCAAAATAAATGGTCAATTTCAGGAAGCATTAACGAAACTACTGACATTAGAGTGCAGGGACAGAGTCCATAGACCTACCCTACTGGTGAGAAATCAGTGCAGGCAGAGTTGTAGGAAAAACTTCTGGACCTGATTTGGTTCAGACAGGCAGACACAAAGAAATATAGATTGCCACATGTGAAAGGAGCAGTCTGTCTCTATGTCATCTTAGGAGGGATTCTTTGGATTTTAAAGTCTAAAAACATACCACTCCCTCATCCACTATTGGAAAATATTGTCAATGGCTGCTTCAGAAAACTATAATTCATTTAATTATGAACAATTTAAGGAGGGTGGCACAATCTTCATACAAAGATCAAAATAATCAAGAAAATAAAATTAACACTTTTGATTAAAAAAAACAACCCCATGGCAAAATGCTGCCATACAGGAGATGAAAGTTGAGGACATTTCACTATTAATGCTGTGCAAGATATCCAATCCACTAGACCACTATTGATACAGTGTCAATTATGATAAGATTTTCTCACCGTTCATGAACAGTCATACAGTGGTATTTTTCTGTAGAGTGTTTCATCTGAACCCCTGATGCCTTCTTGTATTAGTACTTAGAAATATGCAAACCAATATTTCTGAATGGAACTCAAATGCAAATGTTAGTTTATGTCTTGTAAGTAAAGCACCTAACTCAGTGAACTTTCCCCAATCATTTTCAAAGCTAGGAAAAAAAAAGCCGTTCTCTTAGATGGCAATCATTTACATGATTATTGGGTGTTCTCTAGCAAATTTCTCACAGTGGGAGACTTTTTACAGATAAGAAATTCATCAGAGATAGAGGAACAGATTGCAAAACAGTCTAGTTAAATGTTAATATAGGGAAATTTTGTCTATTTAAACATTATTGTTTTGTTTTGGAGTGTAGGTTCAAATAAGCTTTAGAATATTAACTTTTCCAAGAAGACATTTTCTTTAAGAAACTAGCTAGGGGTTAAAAATAAACTTTGGTCAGCAGAAAAACTGTTTAGCTAACTGTAATCCTTAGCAGAAGAGCAAGGGGAATCACACCCCATCCATTGCGTGATAAATACCCTAGGCTATAGAACTTTCAAGCAGAGGGTAGTCATGTGAGAGAAGCACACACACACACTAGACAATATTTTTATTCTTTAAATTAAAATCATGAGATTGGGGGGGCTGACAGGTTGAAGTTGAGGGCACAATCATCAGGCTTTAAAAAAATGTCCTTTTTGTTTTATTTTTATTTTGATACAGGCAGTGAAAAAGTTAAAAAAAAAACCCTCTTCTTACCCAACCTGTATAGGTACAAATAGCTGAATCCTAGGGAGATAAGTTTAGTTCAGCAGCTTAGCTAATTGAAAAACATTGACATCCAAATTGACCTGCTTCTTTTTTACCTCTAAGACCACAAGCCTCATATTGGCAGCTGGGGTGGCATATAGAACACATAAAGTAGTGGCTGAGTGCAGATAGTTTTTAGAGAAATGGAAGGGTTATAACCAAGGATACATAGATAGTAAATTATATCATGTAAGAATGGTCAATGGTACATCAAAGTACTCATGATATTATTTTTCTTTAAAACTTAACTTAAAGTAGCATCTGATTTTAAATAATTTAAAGAAATAATGTGCATATGTATTTATATGTATATTTAGAGCATAATTTTGGCAGAATAGGCCATGAGCTTTTGATATATTCTGTTACTTTTAGTAAATTTGGTTGACTTAAATTTCAAAATGTTTTTTTTAGATTTTTTAGGACCCTCTCTATTCAAAGATTTTTGTTGTAGGTATTGTTATTCTTATTTGTTAATTAAAATTTTGTTTTAAGAACCTCCACTGAACTCAATTTAACATTCTGAACAAAAAGTATACAGTCAAGTTTGTAGTCTAGATGCAATTATAATGATAATTATTTTTGTAAAGAGCAGAAAGAGTAGTAAAAAATGTGAGAAAAAGAGAAGAAAAAGGGAAAAATTAATGCAGTAGGGACACATATAGAAAGACACCAAAATATAAGGATGCAGAAAAAATGAGAACTTTATTCTCAATATATTCCTCTCTGACCACTGAAGTACACTTAGCATTGTGACATGTCTCTCATTTTAAATAGAAATCTGAGCTTGAGAGATAGATATGGAATTTTTTTTTTATCAACTTCCTCCTGCTTATTTCTGTACTTTAATATTTTCTTTTATGGAAGTCAGGTGTTCTTTCTCCATCTTTCTCTAGAGCAAAATGCTTTAAATTTGTGAAACATACTCATTTTCCTAGTTCCTCTTCTGTGATTGTCTCTTGGAGCAATTACAATCAGGCTTCCATTCACATCATCCCATCCAAACAGCTCTTGTTAAAGTTACCAATAACTTCCAGGTAAATTAATCCACTGGTAATATCTCAGTTTTTATCCTATTGATCTGTAGCATTTGACAAAATAGATAAACTCCTTTTTCTTGAAAACTTATACTTAATTTGACTTTTGGGCCCACACTATTACTCTCTCACTAGTCTCTCTCAGTCCCCTTCGCTCTTAACCCTTACTTTCCGTTGGATGGATTGCTTCCTACAGGGTTCAATTCTCTACCATTTTATTAGAGTAGTTAGTACATTCACAGATATTATAATGCTTATATGGCTCTACTTCATTTTCTGCCTTCATTTGGTTAATTAAATATTTTCTAGTATTCCATTTGATTTCTTTATTGACTTTAGTTATACTTTCATATATATGTATAAGTATATATATGTTTACACATACATGTATATGTACTTATTAGATATGTGTGTATTCATTATATATATTCTGATTAGAGATTACAATGTATATCCTTAAATATACTATTGTACTCATATTTAATATTAAACCATCATATAAAATTCTAACAATAGTATAGTTTCATTAAACCTCTCACTCTTTTTTTGTTTTATCTATATCTATATATCTAGATATAGATATTTATTCAGTTTTTCTATCTGGTATAATGTCCCTTCAAACTGAAGGACTTCCCACAGCATTACGTTTTACCATTACTTTTAGTACAATTTTTTGTCAACAAATGTTCTCATTTTTTTCCTTATCTAAAAGCATCACTTTTTTTTCAGATAAATATTACTTTTGTTGTATGTAAGATTCTGGAATTATTAATATAAATATTTTTTAGCACCTTAAAGATAGTGTCTTCCTGCCCACATTTCTGTATGATCTGAAGTCAACCATCAGTTTTATTTTTATTTTTGTTTCTCTGCATGTGTCCTTTACTCTGCTGTTTTCAAGATATACTTTGGTCTTACAAAGTTTGATTTTGATATGCTTAGGTATGGTTTTATTTTACTCCACTTTTTCTGAGATACATTAAGCTTGTAAGATCTATACATTAATGTTTTTCATAAATTTGGTGATATTTTCTTGAATATATTTTCTGCTCTGTTCTCTGTGTTTTCTTGATGTTAGACTTAATTACAACCATGTTGGACCACTTGCTATTGTTCCACAAATCATTAATGATTTGTTCAATTTTTTCAATATGTTCCTTTCTTCTCATCAAATTAGATATTATTTTATTGATCTGTCTTCAAGTTTGCTGACTTTTTATTTTTCAGTTTCTGATGGGTACCCATGTATTTATTCATTATGCCTATCTTTTTCTTTAAATCATTAACCATATTTATAATGACTGTTAAAAAGTCCTTATCTGTCAATATTAACACCTGCAGTCATCTCACATTTTAATTTATATGGGTCATATTTTTCTACTTCTTCACATGTCAGGTATTTTATGCTTGATATTGTGGATTATACTTTGTAGGATGTCTGGATTGTGTTGTGTTCCCTCAAGAATTATTGATTTTTTTTTTGTCAAGTGTCTTCTTGTTCAAGTCAGATTTGGTTTTATTCTTTGCTTCAGCATGTCTATTTGCTTCCTTTCTTTCTTTTTAATTCTGTGCTTTGTTTTCAATCAAGGACACTGTACAAATTTCAGTTGACATGGACTTTTGGAATCTCAAGTGAGTGATGAACTTTCTAGCCAGGTCTAATTTTTATTGGAAAGTTAAGAATTCTGTTATCTCTCCATATGTCATGACCTCTGGAGTCTCTGTTCTGATCTCAGCTTCCTAGAAGCTGTTCTCTGTTAGACCTTGTTGGAGTCTTGCCCTATACATGCACAGCCCAGCCCTCAGACAAATAACCCCAGGGAATATTTGCATATTTCTGTGTCTACCTTCTGTGCACCTTTCTACTCTTTAGTAACCTGTTCTATAAATTTTAACCACTTAAGCAGATCTTGATTTTGACTTCCTAGCTCAACAAGCCTGTCATCTCATTAGGCCATAATTCAGAACATACCCCCAGAAAGATTGGTTGAACTTAGGGTTCATAAGAGCTATGCTTTTCTTATGGATCACAGCTCTTATGCATACTGCCCAATGCTTGAAAACTGATTCACATGTTTTGTTCATTTTTATATAGTTTGCTTTAGAAGCATGGGTCTCATACCAATTACTCTGCCATGGCTAGAAACCAAAGTTTGCCCCTTTTACACATCTTGACATGTAATTATCTTCTCAATTAATTTGAATTCCTGATCATCATTAACAAATATAGTAAGTTTCTTCACAGTTAATGGCAATGCTTTACTTCCAGTTGCTCAGATAAATTCTTGGAGTCATTCTTAACCCTTCTCTTTTTCTCATTCTCTGCATCCAATTCATCATCAAATTCTAGTTTTACCTTCAAATTTTATCCATAATATGTCCTTTATTCTGGTGCAATTGCTTTCAAACTGGGTTCTTCATTCTGTCTTTGACCCTGTCAAGGTTGCCATTATCCTACACAGCATTTTTGTGCTTATTAGAAAAAGATGTCACCTATGATCAAAACTTTCACTATTGTTTCATCTTAGGACAAAATTCCCAAGTTCTTACAGTATCCTGAGAGGATACAGGATCCCACCCCTATTATCTTCATTTCCTATTACTCTTCCCTTTGTTTACTCCCCTTTTGTAGCACTGACTTCTTTATTGTACTTAACAATAGATGAAGTTTCTTCCTACCTCAGAACTTTGCACAGAATGTTCCCTTTGACTAGAATGATGTTCCCCAAATATGCACATAGGTCTCTGCCTAACTATCACTTTAAAAAAAAAAAATGAAGCTATATCTGACTTCCTCATTTAAACAATATTTTCTCCTAATCAAATCCCAAACCATAATTACCACCTGGGAATCACAGTTCCTCTTTCACAATCAGTCTATTAAATCAAAGGAGCAAAATAATTTAAATAGATAAAGAAATAGTATTTATAATAATTTTTTGTCACTTTTGCTCTATAGTATTTGCTTTTCCCTCCGGAAAAGCAAAGTGAAGTGAAAAATGTCACTTTTTCGTTCAAGGAACAACCTTTCCCAGATTGAACATTGTCAGTTCTGGAGCCCAGCCCAATGTTATAGACTATTTAATAGAGTCTTTTAGTTAGTATATCATTAGGTCTATTTGTAAAGTCATCATTCTTTTACGTCTCTTGACTTTCAAGTTATATAATTTATTTTAACAATCAGAAACTCTGTAGTCTTAAATTCCATTGATTTTTATAGAAAAACTTATTTTCTCACCATTATGAACTGAGTCCTGTCTCACCCATGTGGGTTAAGTAAGCTCCTTCTTCTAACATCTAGTTTTGATAAGATCAGCCTTATCTAAAACAAGTACCTAAAATATCTATCAATATTAGTAATATATAGACATGGAGAAATATTAAATTAAGAATTTACTGCGTTCAAATATTAACTAACTTCCTATTATTAAACTTTGTGGACATTATAATTCTTAATGTAACATATCTTCTATGTTTCTGTTTTTCTGCATATGCTTTAATTCCTCAAGGGCATTCTTGTTCCAGTTGCAGTGTCTGGTACATAATGTTTGGCTTGCTAAAAATATATTGAGATACCCACAGAAAATTGCAAGACCTGGGTTCGGTTGTTAGGAAAAAAGTTGATGATAGATTGAGGAATTTAAATGTGTATTTGCCCATGGCATGGCCTAGATAAAAGTGGCTCTAGAAAAATAAATTTCTGTTTGATGGGGAATAAAACAAAATATAAAGGTTTGTCTTGGTTTAATAGTGTTCTAATAATAAATAGATAGATATAAAAAGTACAGCATTGTATAAGGACATTGAAAAATAGATTAGTTAGTACAAACTATTGTCAACGATATATGATGGAGATAAAATATCTAGTCATTTCATATTTTATTTTTTTTTTATTTTTTTTTTTTCATTTCATATTTTAAAGATATGATAATAGAAAGAAATAGCATCCAGAAATTAACATATATACCTAGGATGGGTGTACTATGAGACTGCAGAAGGAGCCTCCATGGGGGATAAAGAGATAGAACTTATGGAAAAGCAAGAGAGGAAGGAATTTTGATTTTATAAAAATATGTAAAAACAAGCTAAGAGCTTCTTGTATATGGGATATGTAATTTTTCCTCTGGCAAGCTCACCAACAGCATAAATAAATTGGAATAAGATACTCAACATTTCCTTATGTCTTCTACCTGTTGGTTTCACTGAACTTAGCTGCATTGACAGGTCCCTAGAGGGTAAATGGCACAACTCATCCCTTGGTATCTGTCCTGTTAATGGCAATTATCTTATTTGGGATTTTTATCTTTGTAGGAGTCTGCTGCATCAGCTAATCATCCTTGAACTTTACTCTTGGCAACATAAGTTGAAGTCAAACTAATAAGGGATAGAGAAAGGCCATGGATCTGAATCTATAGTATAAAATAGCAGTTCTCAAAGTGTGGTCCTCAGATCACTGGGAATTCCTGAGACTCAGGACATCTACAAAGTCAAAATACATTATTTGCTCATTTCATTGTGTTGACATTTGTATGATAGTGCAGAAGGAATCTTGGGTTAAGCTCTTGGCATTTTAGCATAAATTAAGTCAGGGGCAGAAATTTGTACTGATAACATTTATTCTTCACTGCCATGCCTTTACAGTAAAGGAAATGCCAGTTTTAATTAAGAACATCTTGATAAAACAGTAAAACAAATATTGATTTTATTAAATCTTGATCTTTAGGCACATGTCCTTTTTAATACATAGTGTGATGAAGTGTGATGTAACCCAAAAACACTTTTCTATATTCCATAGCACATTGGTTTTCATTATGAAAAGCACTTATGTGTTTTTCGTGATTGGTGAGATGAACTAACCACGTTTATCATGGAACATCATTTTTTTCTTGCAAAAATGGCCAACATACAAACTATGGTTAATCAGGCATTTGCACTTACCAAAAAACTGTGAGCCTGTAGTTTTAAGGAAAATAATTGATAACATGATGTCAATAATGAAATTCAAGTTTTCAAGCAAAACTCTGAATTTTGAAAAATGTGTATCTACCACTGTTAGGTTGACAGATTCCTGGTATTTAAATATTTTTTTCTGATGAAATTAGTGGTGATATTAACAAATGTGATTTTTTTGAAATCGTAAATGAAATGTGTCAAGTTTTCGAGAATTTACATAACTCAGTGAAGCAATAATTTTCCAAGTAACCAGTGTATGATGTCACTAAATCATGTGCACTTAAAACATGAATTCAAACTGCAATATAGATAGATTTCAATGTAACTGCATGAAAGTGTTTCTCACTTCCTTTTGGCCCTCGCCAGCAGTGTTCTCTAAGTCCAGAACAGTCTTTTTGTCAATTTAGGCTATCTCATATGCTTCCAAAATCCTCTCAGACTCTACTCATTGCCCACTACTAAAACCACACCTACATTTATAGATATTTGTTCTTCAGCAACTCCCTTTCAAGATACCACAATCTGCATTAGCTATCTATTGCTGAATAAAAAAATTACCACAAATTTAGCAGCTTAAGATAACACTCATTTCTTTGGGTTCTGAATCCAGGCATGGCTTATATGGGACACCTGTTTTAAAGTGTCTCACAAGACTGCAGTCAAGAGATCCACTAGCATCTCATTCAAAGGCTCCTCCAGGAAAGTATCCACTTTTAAGTTCTCGTGCTTGTTGGCAGAATTTGGTTTCTCATAGGTTGTTGGACCCAGGGCCTCTTTTCCTTGTTGGCTGTTGCCATAGTCACCCTAGATTTCTTACCATGTGGGCCTCTCCAATTCGACTACTTACTTTATCAAAACTTGCCCTTTGGACTTCCATGGTGACGTAGTGGTTGAGAGTTCGCCTGCCGATGCAGGGGACACGGGTCCGTGCCCCAGTCCGGAAAGATCCCACATGCTGTGGAGAAGTTAGGCCTGTGAGCCATGGCCGCTGAGCCTGCATGTCAGGAGCCTGTGCTCTGCAACAGGAGAGGCCACAACAGTGAGAGGCCCACGTACTGCAAAACAAACCCAAAAAACAAAAACTTGCCCTTTGAGGAGAAAATAGAGCTAGTCTCTAGCAAGATGGAAATTATCTTGAGTAATCTAATCACTAAAGTGACATCTCATTTACTTTGCCATATTCTTTTAACTAGAAGCAAACCTCAGGTCCTTCACACATCAAAGGCAGGGGTAACAGAAGAAAGTGAAACCCAGGACACAGGGATCATTGTTGGGCCACCTTATAATCAGCCAGCTATAGTTATCAATGGTGATTTTGTTGGTTGTTGGAATTACTTGTGTATTCCTGTTTCATCGTGGTCAATTCTCTGCATTTAAAAAAAAATATTTCATAATTTCATAAGTTAACCTGCATTGCTTTCATATCAAAGTGATATAATTAATCTTTATTGGATCTGAACATTTGGGAGGATACTTCTATCAAAATTAGCTAAAAATCTAAGATATTATATGTAACATTTTGTCCTTGATTCTAAGAATCAATGTTGAAGTTGAATTATGGTATCTGTGTTAATCCTGATAATTAGCTTATTTGCTTTTTTTTTCATTTCCAAGTCCCTGTTTATTTAATTATATTTTAATAGCAATATATGAATGTTGTAATTATTTTAAGGTTATAAAGCATGTTATTTCTAATAATTCTCGATTGAGGGCATATCTGTGTCTTCATATTTATATCCGTATCTGTCTAGATATTAAAACATAATAAAATCACTATATTCAATAGTTAGCTTTTCTTTAAAACTCTACATCATTTGTAAATATCCTTTCTTTTTATAGATTCTTAGGGCACAGCTTCTCTATAATACTTTATTCTTTACCAACAATGTTAGTTTGCCTGTACGGTGGTTCAACAATTTTCAATTATAAGAACATCTGTCATATTTCTAAAAGGTTGTTGTTAAAGCTACCTGAGATATCTAAACTCAACAAAAATTCAGTAATTCTAGGTCGTAAAACTGAAGATACAGTTTCTTGAGCCAGAATATTCCCTTTGACTTTAACTTTGATTATTGGAGTTCCAAAGTGCTTTTTTATTTATTCTATTCTACATAACCAAATTTTATAGCTATTGAGGGCAAATGTGTATCTCTAGCTTTCTGATTAATTTCTTGATAACTCCTTAGGACAGTAACAGAAAAAAACTAATTCCTTCCTTTAGAATCTCTATCTTGAATTATTCAAGAAGTAAGAGGAGGCATACTCAGTCTGACAGGGGTCAGCAAATCCTACTCAGTGTACTAGGAAAATAGAAACTAGAAATCAGATTTGTTTCATTGACTTTATCAGTCAAGGTTCTGAGAAGTGGTTCACACAATTTTGGGGGCTGGCAAGTCTAAAATTTGTAGGGCACACAGGCAGGCTATAAACTCAGGTAAGAGTGGATAGTATAGTCTTGATGCAGAATTTCTTCTTCTGGAAACCTCAGTTTTTGTCTTAGGGTCCTCAAATGTTTGGATAAGGCCCACCCACATTATCAAGGGTAATCTCTTTTACTTAAACTCAACTGTTTGGGGCTTCCCTTGTGGCACAGCGGTTGAGAGTCCGCCTGCCGATGCATGGGACATGGGTTTGTGCCCCGGTCCGGGAAGATCCCGCATGCCGCGGAGCGGCTGGTCCCATGAGCCATGGTCGATGAGCCTGCGAGTCCGGAGCCTGTGCTCCGCAACGGGAGAGGCCACTTTGAAATTAGTCCTGCACATTATAGCAGACACAGTAAGTGTTTTAGTGATGACACATGTGGTTTTACATCCTGGCCAGGCACGTGGTGTTGCTGCCAAATATTAGAGTTCCAACATTACAATCCACAACAATTCTTTTCTCAAAGTATAATCAGAGTGCTAGGATGATAGGATCCACTTGTCCTTCTAGTCACATAAATGGTCACAGTCAGCCTTCTCACATGGCACTAAGTCTATCATACTGACTCAAAGTTACTGCTTTCTGTCTCAATTTATTAATGGAATTTTATTTCAAGAATCTCTTTGTTCTTTGACCCCCATTTGTCTTTGGTCAGAAAAACCCTTTATATATCACAGCAAATGTGCTTAACCTCAAATTAGTTCCTTCAAATAGGAAGCTCATTGCTCATTTCCTCTCCAGTCATTTCCATACACACTGCTTTTTGCCCTTTCCGTGGACTACTTTCTCTGCTTGGAGCAGTTGCCCTTTCCCTTGTTCCCCATCTTTTATTTAGTTAACTCCTCACATGTCTCTCAACTGCTATTTTGCCATGGCAGCTTTTCCTGACTACCCAGTTTAAGGCAGATTGCACCTTCTTATCCCCATCGTCTTATTCTCTCCTATTATCATGTACTTCTTATGTAATCATACTTTTGTGTGTGTGTGTGTGTTGTTTTGCTTTGTTTTGTTGTATGTTTCTGATTTTAGGTAATTATTTATTTAGCATCTGTCTTCTGCGCCCAGTACAACATTTAGATTCATGTAAGAAAGGTCTCTGCATGGGACCTCTGCTGTAGAGGTTCCATTCTGATATTCCTATGTGTATTTGCCTCTTCACATAGGTTGAGGAATCTGTAGGGTCAAGGAGACCTGCCCACAGTTTGCCATTTTCTTCTCCTCTGACTATGCTTTGAGTAACTAGCATCCTGGAGTTTCACCACTCAAATGGCCACAAGCTCTCTTCCCTTGAAGGTGGACCAACTTCTAAACTCAAAGAATGGCCAAAGGGAAGAATGAGTGTAGATGGAGGTTTGGGATGTCCATATGTGTGCAATAAGGAAACAAAATAGTGTGGGCCAGAAGGAAGTTTTAGGAAAGAAATGGGGTGTGGGAACTTGTGTGTAGAAAGGTTGAGAGCTTGGCGGGCCAGGGCCACAGGCTGACTTGGACTACACTATTATGTTCTTAGCTGCATTTCTTAGAAATCCAACAATTCTAAACTCAAATATAGTTCATTATGAAGATATGTCTGACAAAATAAACGGATAGAGTTTATCTAATTTAACAATGATTCATAATTTTTAAATATTAGGTTGGCCAAAAAGTTCATTCGGGGTTATGGAAAACCCCCAAATGAACTTTTTGCCCAGCCCAATATTTTGACATATGGTATTTTGCCACATCTATAGTAGATTGTGTGCACAATGAGAAAAAGGAAACACTCTACATCGTTTCCTGTTCTTCTCAGATCACAGAACATGCCATAGAGTGAAGATTCCCTTAAAATAAATTTAAATAATTAAAAAAAATCTAGATTAGAAGTTGAGAAGACCAATCAAGTTTCTATTCTCTGGTTGCCTTTAAATCACTATTTGTCATTATGCAAATTATTTGTTCTCTTGGCTTCCAATTGCAAAATATGCGAGTTTGAATTTGGTTATAGCTAAGATACACTCCAGATGTAAAAATTCACTTACAAAGTTTTAATTAATAGGCACTGAAGTGTATTTAACAAAATTTGTTTTAAAATGTGGAACAGAGAGACATAATAATTGCAGTTCAAAGCAAAAGTGATCAAATTTGACACCTGAACAACAATCTCTACAGTAACCTGTGTATCTCTGCTAGACTGTTTAGCTTTTAATAATTATTTCTCTGAAGAAACCTAGGAGGGGAGGCAAATTAGTTACATCTTGTATTTTACAAACAAAGAAGCAGAGCAAGAGAAGATAGACTATTACCATCTTTACCAGAAGATCAAAGGCTGGTTTTGCTGTCAGAACTTGTTTCTCCTGGTGACCCTGGCAATGAGTTACTCCTCATACCTCGAAATGAAGGGAAGCCAGTGGGGGAGGAGGAGCTCTACTTGCTGATTTCTCCTCCTGTCCATGCCTGAGTCACTTT